>NW_027532015.1:7856568-7942589 GCF_008692635.1 Crocuta crocuta
CATACTCTATTACAACCAACAAGAGTCACTGTCAGCTTAAAGCCTACAGAACAGCACATTAACAGTCTCTAACTGGTTCTGAAAGCTGCCTCCGGAGTCTTTGAAACAGCGCAGATCGCTGCGGTTCTGTCTGTCCGTATGTATACACACACTGCCGGTCCGGCACCAGCCACACTGCCAGGCTGCCTCCCACATCATAACAGCAACACAGTAACAGAGAGAGGCCCAAGTACTCCGTGCATCAATTGCAAAGGGCTGCCTTCAACACAGACCTCCCCACTCATCTCTAACCACGTAATTACAAGTTCACCCACTACTTCACCAAGTGGCGTGCTATCTCTGGTCCTACCCTCTTCTCGAAGGAGAGTGTGTAATGAAAAGGTCATCCCTGAAATAAATACCATAGCGGCAGCTCCAGTAAAGACTGCACTTTTACACATCCATAAAGGTAATTGGAGACGGACTCTGAGACACAAAGGGAGCAACCGGATGAAAAACAAAACTGTTGTCTAAGAAACTTCTCGATGTTAATTGCGCTGAGAGGTGGCCCTCCTTCCAGAAAAGACAATGCAGTCAGCATCAGACCTGATTTCAGGCTTTCTACCATCGATCAATGCCGCATATAAGCCATTTATTAACCAAGAGAACTTGCTTACACACTCTGAATGTCCTCACCTTGCAATCACGCCCAAGAGGGGCAGAGCTGAGATTATACACAGAATATAAGGTAGCCACATACATCAGCCTGCAGCGAGCACTATGCTAGCCCCATCAAGAGGAATATAATATTAAATACCAGTGTTCAGAGCACTGAGAAAATCTAATTATTTATTTCATTAATCTTTGGACTTATATTTGTAAATTTTACCACACATATTATTCCATCATGCTATTAACAAAAATATATATATAAAGGTAACAAATATTAAATTCTCCTAATTTCATAACATTTACACAACTTCAAATATTTTTGTCATAAAAATGGAGAAAATTCTAAGGGATTAATATTAATAAATTTTGTTTTCTCCTATCTTCTTTCCTGAGCATTTAACCTTATTTTCAAAAAACATATTAAAATATTTAATACTTCATAGGTTCCTCTCCAGATATACACTGGAAAATAAATGAGTGTCCACACCTTACCAAATGATAACTAAGATTTTCAACTTTATCATATAAAAAATGAAATCAAATTCTAAAAACAGACTCCTGCTATGTGGAGATGTTTATAAACATCTAGAAAGTTAATGTTTCTATAATACTATTTGATTGTTGGGTCAAATCAAAGTTTGAGTAACGAAGTAACCAATATGAAATAAAGGATGAGGCTGTAAAGAAATATTGTCCAGCATCCAAACACTGCAAAACTACTCCCAAATTTATAAACACTTCTCTGAATTCGTTTTCTCAATACAGTTTAAAAAAAGGGGGGGAGGGGTAAGAGTTCATATATTAATAAGGCTTTTCATTCACACATCCCCTTTTTCAGTCTCTCTCTCTCTCTCTCTCTCTCTCTCTCACACACACACACACACACACACACACTTAGCCCCCCCCCCTTACCTCTTATTTTCTACCAGAGAGGAATTCAGTAAAAGAACTAGAATTAGCCTATAGCTCTTAACTTATGAGATTCAAAAGAACTGCCCTCTGCCCCACAACAATTAAGGTAACAATCCTGGCCTGGGTCCTGCTTCTGGGAGTTGAAAATAAGCTAGCAAAGTGGTAGCAAGACAACTGAAGATCTCAGGCATGCATTTCTGATCATTTCGTCCCTCCTAGAAATGTATACAAAACTTCCGAAGTCTCAAAGTTGTTCAGCTGTCCACTATCAAGCCAATCGGTCATTTAATTTCTCCAAAATAAAAATGAGCAAATGGACAACATCATCTTACATAGAACAGGATTATTTTATATAAAGAAGTTAGTATAATTTACACTCTAAATGCACTCATTCCAATTACCAAACAAGCATTTTCTTTAGATTCGGACTGGAGATAACCTTTAGTTTCTGAGAGTCTTTCAGGGCTTAGCAAATCTTATCCATTAATGACCTTTCTCCCTTATGGGGACAAACACGGGACTGAATTAGGAGAAGAAAAATGTGTTAAATCCCTTAAGGCTGATTTTCCAAATTCTTCCTCTAAAATATTTTGCTCTTCTTAAAATGCTTTTGACATGCTCACACAGACCCAGGCCTTTGCTGCTGCCTAGCCTGGAATTTTATTTCTGTGATGGGTAAGAGAAGCGAAGCAAGAAACATCAACAAGTGCCTGATACATCTTCCAGGAAACTGGCTTGCGATATTTTTTTTCACTTCACCAGCTCAAATGCATATCACAACTTCTTTCAGCAGAATGTAGCAACAAATCTCGATTTAAATCCTTAGAGCTTGTGGGGTGCCTGGGTGGCTTAGTCAGTTAAGCGTCCGACTTTCGCTTAGGTCATGATCTCACGGTTCATGGGTTCGAGCCCCGCGTCGGGCTCTGTGCTGACTGCCAGCTCAGAGCCTGGAGCCTGTTTCAGTCTGTGACTCCCTCTCTCTCTGACCCTCCCCTGCTCATGCTGTCTCTCTCTCTCTCTCTCTCTCCTAGAAATAAAATAAAAACATTAAAAAAAAAATCCTTAGAGCTTGTTTCCCTTACGGAAACAGACAAGTCCTAGGAACATGTACACCACCATTAAAACTCGACTACTAGTGGAGAGAAAGCATTATCCCCTGTACATCTTTCAAAGCAACTGAAGAGTGTCCAATTGGCTGGCAATAACGTGAGTTCCATAAAATGCAGCTATTTAGAAAAGAAGTCCCTGGACTTTAAGCCAAAAGAGAAATGTCTTCTGGGATGATTTAAAACTTGGATTGGCTTTATTAAAGCCTCTCATGAAATGCAATTCACCCTAGAAAGCCAGTTTCTCATTAGCAGAAGAGATTATTTCGGAAGCAATGAAAGCATTTCAGACCATACTCCCACTTCTTCTTTTTCTGGGTAAGGCATTTAATCAGGCCCAAAGAAACCTACTACCAAGGCTCAGCGAGCTCATTCTCCTCTCTTGTCTCATACCCACTTTATCGGCCTCCGGACACAATCAATTCATTTATCAAGACAATACTCATTAAAATGGCACATGGAAATATGTAAATATTATGTAATCATCTGCCAAAGATTACAACTGCGTAGTCAAAGACACAGAGACAAAAAGAGACAGACTGCTCTCAGTTAGACTGTGTAGACTCCAAATTTGTTTCAAAATCTGACACCCTCAGAGGGCCTGAAAAAAAACCCTTAACAATGTGCTTTTTTCAAAACTGTCAAAACGACCTAAGTATAGGAGGAGCTTAGATAATTAACATTTCAAATGTTATCTTTGTAAGTTTATCACATTTATACTTTGAAGTTATTAAAGCTTTTTAAAAACCGCATTTGAAGCAGACTTTTGCTTCACTCTATAAAAAGCAAAAAACAAGTTGATGGTCCCTTTAGGAGACTTGGATGGAGATGGGCGAGTGACAAGAGGAAAACGACTCCACATTTCAAATGAGATGGGCGAGTGACAAGAGGAAAACGACTCCACATTTCAAATAAGAAGCCTGGGATCCAGGGACAAAAGCTGAATGAACTGCCCAGCATCACCCACTATGTAAGTGACAGAGTCACAAACGGACCAGGTGCCACGAACTCCTGAGCCTGTGTTCAATCACTGACTCCAAGCACGTGGAGGTCAGAGTTTCATGGGGGGAAAAAAGGCATTTAAAATATATCTTGAAGGACAGATGAAGTCTGGATCATTCAAAGAAGAAGGGCATTCTAAACAGAATAAGAGAAGGCTCAGACCAAATACCTAACAAAAAAGAGCGTATTTAATTTAAACATAATCGCACACCTATAAGAAAACACAGAGGGTTTTAACACAACATTAAAAGAATAATTCTAAAATAATCCAAACTTTAGAAAGTTTTCAACCCTGAAAATTGTTTATTCCCGTAAAAAGATGAGTACAGAGTTAGAAATATATGCTCAAAAATTTTTTAAGAAATTATAGATTCTTAGGGCACCTCGATGGTTCAGTTGGTTAAGCGTTTGACTCTTGATTTCAGCTAAGGTCGTGACCTCACTACACTTCATGAGCTCGAGCCCCACTACGGGCTCCACACTGACAGTGCAGAGCCTGCTTGGGATTCTCTCTCTCCCTCTCTCTCTGACCCCCTCTCCTCCCCTCTAAATAAATAAACTTAAGGAAAAAAAAAAAAGAAAATATAGATTCTGTGAAAGGCAACCTCTTTAAGCAAACACATGCTCTGCTAACATGACCCACTCATTCTGCTCCCCAAATTCACGGCAATTCTGGAGGCCTTGGATTCCAGAAAGTCCACAGCCCCACCTGTACTGTATTTTGGATTTCTGTCATTTTTAGCATTGGAGGAAAATGTTTGTTTCAGCAGAGAAACCAACCTAACCCACCCAAACTACCCATCTGACTATCATAGAAACAGAGCATCTAAGAGCAGAGAAGTACACAAAAAGAGCACCTGATCAAACCCCATCCTGAAACTAGATGTGTCAGAAGCTTACATCACAACATGCACTTAAGGTGCTACCAGAAATCACCTCAGAATCCATGTCCCTTTACCTTGCACTCCTGCGTGCAACAATTTTTAACATCTTTATTCAGATATAATTCACATACTGTGCAATTCATCCATGTAGTCTGCAATTCAAAGGTTTTTGATGTGTTACATCAGGAATTTTTTTAAATTGTAGTGAAATACATACAAAATAATGTCTGCCACTTTAACCATATTAAAGTATACAATCCAGGGACATTAATTACATGTAACAGTGTTATGTGACCATCACCACTGTGTCCAAAACTTTTTCATCTGCCCAAACAGAAACTTTATAACCATTAAGCAACAAGTCTCCCATTCACAAGGGCATCTGGCTGGCTGAGCTGGTAGAGCATGTGACTCTTGATCTTGGGGTCATGGGTTCAAGCCCCATGTTGGGGATGGAGCCTATTTTATAATAAATAAAATAAACTTAATAATAAATAAAGTGCAATAATTCTCCCATTCCCCCTCCTCCCAGGCCCTGGTAACCCCTAATCCCTTTTCTCTTTGTACACGTTTACCTCTTGTAGGTATTTCATGTAAGTGAATCATACAGTATCTGTCCTTTTGTGTCTGGCTTATTTTACTTAGCATACTGCTTTCAAAGATCATCCATGGTATAGCATGTGTCCGAATCTC
Source organism: Crocuta crocuta (assembly GCF_008692635.1). Classification (NCBI taxonomy): domain Eukaryota; kingdom Metazoa; phylum Chordata; class Mammalia; order Carnivora; family Hyaenidae; genus Crocuta; species Crocuta crocuta. Next base: position 7,861,817 of record NW_027532015.1, read on the forward strand.
ATTCCTCTTTATGGCCGAATAATTTTCCATTGTATGTATATGCCACATTTTATGCATCCATTCATCTGTTAATATAGACAAGTGGGTTGTTTCTACCTTTTGACTATTGTGAATAAAGCCACAATGAAAAGTGGCATTAGAGTATCTGTCCAAGTCCCTGCTTTCAGTTCCCTTGGGTCTATACCTAGGATTGGAACTGCTGGATTACGTGGTGATTCCATGTGGTGATTCTGAAACTGTCTTCTACGGGAACTGTTTTCCGTAGCAGCTGCACCATTTTACACTCCTATCAGCAGTGTAGACAGATTTCATTTACTCTACATCCTCATTAACATTTATTTTCCTTTTTTTAATGATAGCCATCCTAGTAGGCGTGAAGTGGTATGTCATGGTTTGGATTTGCATTTCTCTAATGACTAATGAGGCTGACAATAAGACTGCATTTTGAAAATGCAAAACCTACCAAGCAAAAACCCCCGAACTCAGAGATACCCGAAGACTTTCTGAAGTAGCCCAAGTTCAACAGCATGCTACTCCAAAGTCACTGGAATACAGACACAGCACTTTTGCATTTAATCCCCAAAATATTGCAAAATGAGCAATCTATTCCCCAAAGAATTATATTTTCCCCAAAGAATTATATTTTCCCCAAAGAATTATATTTTCAAAATTAGATACAACCAATAACTCCTGAGCATCTTCTAATTTTAATTTATTTCCCATTTACCTACTTTCTTTTTTTTAATTTTTTTAATGTTTTTTATTTATTTCTGAGAGAGAGAGAGACAGTGTGAACAGGGGAGGGTCAGAGAGAGAGGGAGTCACAGACCCTGAAACAGGCTCCAGGCTCTGAGCTGGCAGTCAGCACAGAGCCCAACGCGGGGCTCGAACCCACGAACCGTGAGATCATGACCTGAGCCGAAGTCAGAGGCTTAACCGACTGAGCCACCCAGGCGCCCCTCCCCCCCATTTACTTACTTTCTACTTGATGAATTCAAGTTTTTTAAATACAGGAGGGAATGTCTTACTGCTTTCACTTTCTAGAACTGCAAAAGTCAACCTAAAGACTGTAAGATTTACAGGCATCCAGAATGGTTTGAAACCCTCTCTCTGGAAATACCTTTTGGCAAAACTCTTCACATCTTAGATATACATGTTGCATATACAAAAAAATAAGCACTCAATTTATGGGGGCAGAAACTGTAAGCTACAAACACTTCACTTTGGACTTTCATCCCGGGAGTGAAGGGGTTTTATTAAAATCACTTGAAATGTCATAGTACAAGGAGAGGTTATTTAGGAAGAGCTGAATGAGTCATAATGATGATGAGTCACTGTCATGAAAAGTCAATAGGAAACTAATTCTTTTAGTAATTTTAGTGATTAAAAAGCTAAACTTTTTAAAAGAAAGTATCTGTGAAATTCAATCCCTCACTTTACTCCAGTTCAAGATCTATTACGTTCTATAGATCTGTCTATAGATATAAACTGTCTATAGAAATCATCATAAACATATTATCTGAAGATGTATGAAAATCCATGCAAATAAGTGTTCAAGAGAATGGGGGAAAAAATTCTTGAATGGAAAAAACATTCCAGTGATCTGACTTCACACTTGGCCATGGCAAGTTCTACTCTCTAAAATAGGAGCAAAAACATGTCCTTTCAAGAACGCTAAATATTCACATAGTGATTTTCTGACTTTAATTACTTATTTCCCCCACACTAGGAGGAATCTAGGAGAGTCTTATAGATTCCTTTTAGATTCCTAATGAATCCATACAATAAAACAAAAATGTCCAATAAATAGTATTTCTCAAACAGAATGTCTTGAGGAAAAAGATCCAAAGAAAAAGGAAAAAAATACTTTCAGCACCCAAATACGTCCTCACACTCCTTTGCAGGAATGCTAAAATTTTCTATAGAACTGAGGTAGAAAAACTTTAACTGGAGACCATGCCTCTTCTATAATTAGAACTTTGGCAGAGAAGGACAGATACCCTATGTTTGCACATATAGGAGGATTAGGAGGAACTTAACGGAGGACCATGGGGGAGAAGGGGAAAAATATTTGGGGAGAGGGAGGGAGGCAAACCATGAGAGACTCTTGAATGCTGAGAACAAACTGAGGGCTGATGGGTACGGGGGAGAGAGGAAGGGGGTGATGGGCATGGAGGAGGGCACTTCTTGGGATGAGCACTGGGTGTTATATGGAAACCAACTTGACAATAAGCTATTCAAGAAAAAAAAAGAACTTTGGGTCACCACAGTGAGATAAAAATATATATTGAAAAGCAGCGAGCAATGAACAATCAGTGAATAAGTGTTGTAGGCATTCTGAAGCCAACAATTCTGATGAATTAAGAGGTGTGGCAATGCTGTCTGGCTCCCTCTTTGGAACGACTTTCATTCACTTCTGTGTGTTTCAGGGCCTATATAAGCACCTTGAGGCAGATGAAGACCAGACAACAATTCATGGAAGCTTGAGAGCTGCCTTTCAATTCAGTCATGGAGGAGAGTTCCTAGGTAACCCCAAAGAGCAATGTGACCCCAAGGAATTCCAGAACCAGAGAAAAACTATCTTCAGCTCATCCAGATTAGACTTACAAAAGTCTAGACAATCTTAGAGGCCAGAATGAACATTCCCAAAATGTCCAGAGCCACCAGCCTTCTTGACTACAGCTCTTCATTTGGAGAATCCCAGGGGCTGAGACTTCCCCTCTTCCTTTCCTCTTAATTTTCATTAACCACTTCTTTCTTCCACCCATCTTGTTTTTTTGAACATCCAAACTTCCCTCCATCCTGCCTCCCTGTATTATTTTCCAACACCCCTCCCTGGACCTGTCTTGGCTTCGATCACCACTTCGGAATTCTCAGCCACAAAGCCCACCCGGCTGCAGGGGTGTGGTCTCCCTCAAGCAATCCCAATACCAACTGGGTCTCTCTTTTTACCATTTCTCTTCTGGCATGCCTTTCTGCACTTTTTCTGTCACTACTTAAAATTTCCTCTATGATGTCTACAATTACTTTAAAAGATTTCAACACAGCAAATACGATGCCATGTCTGTGTTAAAGTTAGGGGCTTCAAACACTTTTATTCATGAACCCCTAAAACAATTCCCATGTACATTTTTTTAGGTTGACAATTAATATTTATGGTAAATCTATTTTAAATAGTTAAAAAGAAGTAACATCCAGCACATTGTTAAGGAGCCACAAATTGACCTCATTCAATTATTAGAAAATGTCTCTACTACCTAACTGGCAAAACTAGTCCTCATTGTCAAACTAATCAGGCTTACTTTCCGGCAAAGGAAGTCTGACTTTAGTTTTCTATTTAAACACTATGTTCATACTTGTCTCCAGGGCAACCAGGCAAGAGCTCACATCAAAATTCTCATTCTGGGATGGACGGATGGATTGGATAGATGGCAGGCAAGCACAAAGCCTTGCTTCTGGAAGCAATAAGGCACAATATTTTAATAATTCTTTAAGGAGTATTCTTTACTTTGCATTCTAATATTGTACCCTTGTCTGGCACAATAACGCAGTAATGAAGCCCAGTAAGATTTGGAGAGGATGAGTGGTGTGTGTTTCTTCTGTAAAGTTGAGGAGGGGAGTCCTCAAAGGAAAGACAGGAGAAGAGAGGCTTAACCCCTGGAAAAGCTGGCCACCGGGGAGCACACGGATTCCAGCATGCCAGCCTCTGGGGCTCCGTGCGGTCCCAGCCTAGGATAACAACTCCAGACAAGGTAAGCTGTAATTTAATTAGAAAGGCTAAACCCTAAAGGTGGCCACTACAAAGCTATGTTATCTTCACTACCATTAACAGCAGAGACTTTGCTAATTAATTTAAGGAACGTGAGAAATGTGCTTTTACTGTGCTTGATAATTGGCATAATTAATAGGTTAGAAACACTCTCCCACTGGTGAGTTTTGTGTTATTCAATAAATGTGGATTGGCCAAAATATTTTATAGACCTGTCCCACTACTGATTAAAAATCAAAATCTAGGGGCGCCTGGGTAGCTCAGTCGGTTAGGCAACTGACTTCAGCTCAGGTCATGATCTCACAGTTCGTGGGTTCAAGCCCCACATCAGGCTCTGTGCTGACAGCTCGGAGCCTGGAGCTTGCTTCAGATTCTGTGTCTCCCTCTCTCTCCACCCCTCCTCCACTCACACTCTGTCTCTCTCTCTCTCTCTCTCTCAAAAATAAATAAATATTTTTAAAAAATTTTTAAATTAAAATCTAGGGGTCGCCTGGGTGGCTCAGTTGGTTAAGTGTCTAACTCTTGATTTCAGCTCAAGTCATGATCTCCTAGTTCATGGGTTCGAGCACCGCATCAGATCCACACTGGCAGTGCAGAGCCTGCTTGGGATTCTTTCTCTCTCTCTGTCTTTCTCTGCCCCTCCCCCACTCGTGCATGCATGCTCTCTCTCTCTCCCTCCCTCTCTCAAAGTAAATAAATAAAAGCTTTTAAAAAATAAAAAAATATGGGGCACCTGGGTGGCTCAGTTGATTGAGCATCTCACTTTGGCTCAGGTCATGATCTCACGGTTTGTGGGTTCAAGCCCCATGTCGGGCTCTGCACTGACAGCTCAGAGCCTGGAGCCTGCTTCGGATTCTGTGTCTCCCTCTCTCTCTCTGCCCCTCCCGTGCTCATCCTCTGTCACTCTCTCAAAAATAAATAAACGTTAAAAAAAATTTTAAGAAAAAATAAAAAATAAAAATCTAGCACATCTAGGAAGTTCAATCCCTCAGGGCCCTGTGTTTAGCCATTGGCTGTGATGATCCTCCTCATCTGATGCTGACTATAAGTCTAACTAAATCTCTAAATCAGCACTGTTCTATAGAACAATGCAAGTTATAGGGGCACCTGGGTGGCTCAGTGGGTTGAGCATTCGACTTTGGCTTAAGTCATGAACTTGCAGATTGTTGAGTTCAAGCCACATGTCAGACTCTGTGCTGACAGCTCTGAGCCTGGAGCCTACTTTGGATCCTGTGTCTCCTTCTCTCTCTGTTGCTCCCCGGCTTGAGCTCTCTCTCGCTCTCTCTGGCTCTTGCTCTCTCTCTCTCTCTCTCTCTCTCAAAATTAAATAATGATTTAAAAATTTTTTAAAAAGAACGCAAGCTATATAAAAATATAAAAATTTTTAGTTTTTAATTTTCTGGTAGCCATGTTTAAAAAAAGAGGGAAAATTTACCCCCTATACAAGCAAAATGCTATCATTTTGACATATACTCAATATTTTTTAAACTACTGATATTTTACACTCTCTTTTTCTTACGATAATTTGTAACATCTGGTGTGTGTTTTCCATTTATGGCCCATCTCCCCTCAGACTGGTCACAGTTCACGTGCACGGTAGCCACCACGCTGCACGGCACAGCCCTGGAATACTGCTGCGTTTACTTCAACTAAAACCTCCCCGTCCTTCCGAAGGACAGACCTGTAGTTTACCAAGCCTACAGAAGTGGCTGTAGGAACTGTTTTTGAGCCTGCTGGTTAATAATGATTGTTTAATGAACGCCAATGTGCATGGCAGGTCTGAGAAGCTTGCCTTCGCTACAATCCTCACAGCAAGACAATCGATATCACTCATAACCTACTTTTAAGCACTGGGAGCTAATGCTATTGAGCAAAAGTAAAACAAAGATAAACAATTGTGCACCAACAAATTAGCTTAAGTTGCTTTATAAGACTTCTTGCCCAATAAATACACATCACTAGCAATTGGAAGATTTTCTGCTCCTTGTTATAGCCATCACTTAAAATTTTACATTTCCTACTCTTTTAATGAAAATTAGCTGTTCATCTATTTTGCAGAAAACAAAGAAACAAAAAGTAACCTTTACTGACCACCAGATAGTTATATTATGGAGCATCTACTATGCTGGTCCCCAAAGAGATTCAGGGGATCCTTTCACGAAGCTATGGTGGAGGTAAGGGTGGAGGTGGGGAGGGGATAAGACAGGTACCTAAGTAGCAGGTAAACAGTTATAACTAATATGTTAGGAATAGATACATTCATAAATGCAGAGGAAAAAATAATTTCTTTTTGATGGGGGTGAGTGTGCAAGGAACAAGTTGCATTTGAATGGATATATTTGAGGCATGTAAACACTGTTAGAAAGGACATTTGTGGAAAAGAGAACACACAAAGTCCTTACGACATAAAGAACAGGACATGCACACAAACCTCTGAGTAGTTTCTCTGGCTGGCCAATGTTTGTTCAGAGCTGCAATGCCACTGAATTTCCACAGCTAGATTGTGGAGGATTTTTAATATTAAGCTAAGAATTTAAACAATGTGGGCCACTGACTTTTTCTGAACAAAAGACTAACGTGATCAGAAATGCAGTATAGTGAGTTTAATAAGAAAAATGGATTCACAGTGAGAGAGGCTAGAAGAAAGGAAGCCAAAGTGAGGCTTATTACAATCGCCCAACTTGGACATCTGAAAGCCAGAAGTAGTGAAGCAGCAATGAAATTAGAAAGGAAGGGATGGATGCAGGAGGTATTGAATCGACCAGGTAAGTTTACCATGACTTGACTACTGAATTAGTAGAAGGGCAATGAAGGAGAAGAGAAGCCAAAAAAAGTCCCTGGATTTCAGGTAACATGCAGGATGGAAGTGCCTCTCCATTTGAAAGAAGAAGGGAGAAGGAGAAGGAGAAGACGACGACGACGACGAAGACGAAGAAGAAAAATAGAAGCATAGGTAGAGAAATTGCTTAGGAAAGAAAGGACGTTCTCTGCACCTAATGAATCAGGGGTTAGCAGTATATTCCGGTGAAGATGTTAAGCAAGGCTGTGACAGTGCAAGACCAGAGCAGTGAGGAGAATGTCTTCACCTATAGGGGACTGTCTAGGGAGCTCAAGTTTTCAGAAGAAAGGCACACTTAACAGTGTTAAAACACCAGAGGAGCTGGGGAAAGGATGTCTGAAGAAAGATATTGAATGTGACCACCAGCAGCAACCAGCTGCCATCCAATGGTGTGACGAAGCTGGGAAGCCAGCTTTGGGTTGCCAGATGTGGATCTTACTTCAAGTTTCCTGAAGTAGTACAACAGCATCTGTACCGACATATTTTAAAATTATGTGACCACTGATCCACAAACTCTGGAAATTTATCTTAAGGAAATAACTAGACTCACACACATTTAGACATATTTAAAACGATGTTTTTCAGGGGGTCCTGGCTGGCTCAGTCAGAGAAGCATGCAACTTCTTGATCTTGGGGTTGTGAGTTCAAGTCCATGTAGGGTGTAGAGATTACTTAAATTTTTTAAAATAAAAGGATGTTGTTCAAAGTACTCTTTATAATGGAAAAAAAACCCTGTAGGGGCGCCCGGGTGGCTTAGTTGGTTAAGCGTCCAACTTTCGCTCGGGTCATGATCTTGCGGTTCGTGGGTTCAAGCCCCGCGTCGGGCTCTGTGCTGACTGCCAGCTCAGAGCCTGGAGCCTGTTTCAGTCTGTGACTCCCTCTCTCTCTGACCCTCCCCTGCTCACGCTGTCTCTCTCTCTCTCTCTCCTAGAAATAAATAAAACATTAAAAAAAAAAAACCCTGTAAACAATCTAAATATCCACACATAGGGATTATTTAAAAGTGTATTTTCATGTATAAATACAACCATTAAAAATGATTTTTTTTTTATTTTTTTGTCTTTATTTTATTTTGAGAGACAGAGACAGAGAGTGAGTGGGGGAGGGTCAGAGAGAGAGGGAGACACAGAATCTGAACCAGGCTCCAGGCTCTGAGCTGTCAGCACAGAGCCCGACACGGGGCTCGAACCCATGGACTGTGAGATCATGACCTGAGCCGAAGTCAAATGCTTAACCAACTAAGCCACCCAGGTGCCCGTAAAAATGATATTAATGGGGCACCAGGCTGGCTTCAGCTGGTGGAGTATGTGAGTCTTGATCTTGGGGTTATGAATTTGAGCCCCATGTTGGGTGTAGAGATTAAAAATAAAATCTTAAAAAAATGATACCAAGAAAGAATATGTAAAGATATGGAAGGGTTTTCACAATATATTAAGGAATAAAAAAGCAGATCATTAAAGAGTATACAGTGTTTCGTTTATACATTGTATGCATACGTGACTAGAAACACAAGAGGAAAAAATATTAGCACGGTTTATTTCTAAGATACTAAGAGATACTTCTACCTATTTTTATGAGCTATATTTTCACATTTCTATAATGAATAATACTTTCGTGCCATTTTTTTCTTTAAAACACCCATTCTGCAGAGAGTGTTTTAAAGTGCTGTTCTCCACTTTAATGTAAATAAGTAGGAAGGGAACAGAACGTGGCAACTATAAAAATAAACTGGGCTGAGAGAAGGTCTGTCTGTCTGTCTGTCTGTCTGCCTGTGTGCCTGGGTTGGGAGATGGGGAGAATAAGGAGACATGACCCATCTGTAATTACATGCAGACAGGAAGGATCTGGTAGGGAGGGAGGGAGGAAGAGATTTTAGATGCCAACACTTAACACACAAGAGCTCCCTTAGAGACCAAATCCCAATCTCCTAAACTAGATGCAGTTAAGGTCACACATTTCTAAAAATGAAACTCTCCAGGTCAATTTGCTTTTCCTTCTGTCTGCCTTTCCAGTGAGTTTTCCACAGCAGTCTGAAAAGATAATTAGGTAGATGTAAAATAGCTGTGCTTATAGAACATCTCTTCCCATCTTCTAGTCTATGCACCCTGGAAACACTGTTGAAAAGAGAGATGCATCATTTAAAATACACCTTATGCAATAAATCCAAGTATTTCAAGGTAAAATTACCAGGGTGCCGATCAGCTATTAAGATGGGAAGACAAAAATAGAAGATTAATGTAAACCCAAATGTCACTGACAGATCACACCAAGCCACCTAGACTTTCTCAAGGGCCTATATATATATGCCTGGAGAAAAAATGAAGAGTAACTGGCCTTTGTTCACAGACTTTAATGAAATACAACCCACTATGAATATAATTTTTAAAATAGAAAATAGGGTACTTCAGATGTAGTTTTTTGATCCTTTTTCTCTATTTTAGAGTCTTTAATATTGAGCCATGACAAGTTAAAACCAAATACAACATAATTCAAAAAAAAGAGGAAAAGTCTTTTTAGTAGTTACATTTTCAAAAGTGTGAGTGCATTAAAATGCAATCCTTTATCCAAGAAAAATATTTATAATAAACAGGAAGAACATGCCAGAAAGGAACACTATGTTTCCCCTTAAAAACTCAGGGGCAAAACCATTTCTTCCCATGGACCTCACAGTTAAGGAATCAACCCACGAAGCTTAAACCCCTTTGCTTAAAAGTGTATAAACTGAAGTTAAAAAATTTAAATACTTAGTCTCATCTTGGAAAATACAAACTCCTTCATATCAATTTACATAACAAATAATGTAAAAAATTCACATTAACCATTAATACTTTTTTATTGAAAAGCTTATTCAGGTAGAGTTGGACAAGAGAGATAAAATCCACAATATGAACAAAAAAAATGCAAGAAACCTGATATGCAAGCCACCTCCCCAATATGCTAATGTTATGTTTTATGATCACTTATCCTCTGAGTTGCTGTTGAAAATTAAGATCCTGCCTCAAATTAGCACTATCTTTATTTAATACTCTGCTGTGGGTCTAATGTTTATTTGTCTTTTCCAGAAATTTGTAATTTCAGACTATACCATCTCTGCGTATAGCAAAGTTGGGATCACCTTCTGTGTAAAACAGCTCCTCCTTTTCTTTGTCTACAATGTGTCTCTCTTAAGCATCAAAGAGTCTAGATTAATTTAACTTAGTTGGAGATGAATATAATTAATTCAGCTAAAGATGGGAAGAACAAGTTCATGTTTGCTCTGAAATAAATGGCTTTATAACGAGTAATTATATCTCCTGTCCATTTTCATCATTTTAGACTCAAGAGCCCTAATCATTTCAGTCAGTTTTATGAAAACACCAAATGCATTCACTCTAAGTTTCCTTCACTGGCCTCCTCTCACTGTTAAATCATTTCTTAATGAGGAGACCAGAATCTCAGAGAGTAATGCATGTGCTTGGTCAACACAGCTTTACGAAGGAAGGATAATGTTCTCCATTTTCTTCTCTTATTTCCTTCCTAATGAATGACACTCTAAAACCAGTACAATAATCCAATGTCCGGTGTCTTCTGAGAGCACTACAATGACTCCCTCCTTTCCATGATCCTAGACTATAGAAAAGCTAATTCATGGTGACAAATTTTTCTTGAAGTTAGCAAAAGAATGAATCAAACAAAAAGATTTGGATAATCTTTCTTCAAAGCTTTAGCACATCCCTCAGAATAAGTGCAAGCTAGCAAACCTGAATGAGTATAACTAAAAGCACACGCAATAATATACTCAAAGGAATTGAAAGCAGGATCTTGAAGAAACATCTGCACACCCATACTCACAGAAGCATGATTCACAATAGCTAAAAAGTGGAAGCAATCCAAGTGTCCACTGATGGATGAATGGATAAACAAAATGTGGCATACACCCACGTGTGCGTGTGTGTGCGCGTGCGCACACACGTGCACACACACACGGAAATATTATTCAGCTTGAAAAGGAAAAAAAACATAGATGCAACTTAAGAACATTTTGCTAAGTCAAATAAGACACTCACAAAAAGTGAAATACTGTTATAATTCCATTTACCTACAGTAGCCAAATCTGTAGAGACAGAAAGTAAAAGGGTGGTTACCGCAGGCTGACAAGAGAGGGGAATTGGGAGTTGTTGTTTAATTGGTACAGAGTTTCCATTCTCCACGATGAAAAGAGTTATGGAGATGGATGGTGGTACATAATTTAGTATCACTGAACTATTCACTTAAAAATGGTTATTACGAGGTACATTTTATGTTATGCAGATTTCAGAACAAAAAAAAAAAAACCTGAGGGATAATAAAAGCATGTGCAATAAACATTTTTCATTCCCATTTCAACTTGATTTTCAAAAGGAGAGATACTGAGTAGGCCTCAACTCATATATTCTCCCCCCAGGATGGGGGCAGCTGGGTGGCTTAGTCAGTTAAGCAACTGACTTCGCTCAGGTCATGATCTCGCAGTTCGTGAGTTTGAGCCCCGCGTCGGGCTCTGTGCTGACAGCTCAGAGCCCGGAGCCTGTGTCAGATTCTGTGTCTCCCTCTCTCTCTGCTCTTCGCCTTCTGATGCTCTGTCTCTCTCTGTCTCAAAAATAAATAAACACTAAAAACAATTTTTTTAATTAAAAAAGAAAAGACAATAGAAGAACTTCACTTGGTTCCAATTTCATCTTTCAAAACTTACACTTTCAACATATCTTTCTTTTAAGATATAAATGCAGATATTCTGAATTCTAGAATCAAAACTGCTTTCACAATGACCATGCCACTAGACCTCTTACTCAAGAGGGAAACGCTTGTTTAAATTCCTTGTGGTAGATACTGCTGGGTATCTACTCAATCACCCCTCTCCTCTCCTTGCTTACAAATCTAATCTCATTTTTTTCCCCTTGAAACAACATGGTCAATTATAATAATCACTTCCCCTTGCAACTAACGATAACCATATGGCCCAGTTTGGGTCAACGGTGAGCAAAAGAGTATTAGGTGGAACTTCTAGGTGAGCTATGAACCCCCTGACAAAACTTAACACATTCAGCTGGCATAAACATTTTACCCTTGGCCTTCCACCTTCCTCTAAGATGGCTGGAGCAGCCAATTTCCCTGAGCAGGTAACCAGCCCTGGCCTGCCCGTCTACACACTGAACGTTCCGAAAGAAAAAGGAATTATTTCTTATAACACAAAGTAGTAGGTTTTCTCTTCCTTGCAGTTTTGCTCAATCCTAACTCAATCTGGCACCACTGAGATAAGTCTGAGGGAAGAAATTCCAGAATATTTCTGGTGTGGAAGACAGGAGTTATATATTCTACCTCTGTAAGAGGCACATTGGCAAGACTGAAATGTAACAGCCCCATGTTCATTCCTCATGTACAAGGTAACTAAAGGCCAGATGATTAGACTAAGAAGACAGTATACTGAAGATGCTGCCAGAGCCTCACCCCACAAATCTTTTCATTATAAAACATTTATTAAATGCTTGCTGTATGCCAGACACAGGCCAGACATTCTGTGTGCAACACAAAATCCCAACAACCTTACAAGGTAGAGCTTGCACACCCAACCACTCGACTGAACTTCTTTTTGGTAGCTTTATCCCTTAAACAACTTGTTCAATCTCTCTGATTTTCGTCCTATGTAAAAGGGGGAGAAAAATGCAACAAAGGACTGCAGTAAGAATAAATGATAATATGATCAAAGTATGTAGCAAGAGGCTCAGAGCAATGCTCAACAAAAAGTGATTGTCATCCTCATCCAAAAAAAAAAAAGAATGAACTGCAAACATTCCCAGACATAGCTAAACATCAGACTCCCCTAGAGAATTTCGTCAGAACACAGATGCCTTGACCCCAACCAGGCTTACTGGGCCAGGAGGTGCTCAGTCACGCAGAGATGGGGGGGTGGGGGGGGGATCTGGTCTTTGCAGCTAACAGGGAATGTTAACTACTGTATTCTCAAGAGACTATAAACTTCACCCCTTTGTCATACCAAATCATTAGAAAGCCTGTATACCTAAGCCACATATAGAAATCCACACTCTGCCTGCACAGCGCCTTCACAGAATGCACATGTAAGAGTATATTCTCTGCTTTCACTAAAATTTAAGAACATGTCTGTAGTTTATGCGAAATTGCTTTTGAGGATGATATATATATCGCATCCTCTCGCTCCAGAGACCAGGAATGACACGGGCTGTCCTGAACAATCAGAGTCCTTTTTGTTCTAGACAATGAAGCTATTTCATCCACTCATTTTATGACCTTGCCTTGGCTGCCAGGAAGTTCTGAGCAGAGCTTGGTGCCACGATTTTCCTCAGTCAAGTTTTAGGTATCATTAGTATAAGGACTAGTTTAGTTATTTTGCTTTGCCTGGGGAGGATATTTGAAAACATTTTATTACAAAAGCAATCCACATTTATTAAGGAAGATTTAGATAAGCAAAAGGAAGAAAATGTAAATCACCCATTTCCCTCGACTCAGAGGCAACCACTATTAACGTGTTTACGTCCACCCTCATGCACATTTGTGTCTATTTTATTTTTTTACAAAAATGGATGAAAAAAAAACCCAGAGTATTTTATCGCCTTTACTTAAAAGACATTATGAGCATGTTTCCATTATAGTACATACTCCTTTATAATGTCACTTTTAAAGCTCCACAGATATTTTGTTGACTGGACATTCAATAATTTATTTTAAAAAATTTAACAAAAAAATAAACTTTAAAAAAAGTGAAGTCAAATAGACATCTCAGTAGCCTTCCACCCAGTAGACCACTCCCTGTTCTCAAAAATCTCTTCCCTTGTGTTTGCAGATTTAATTTCCTTCTTCTCCTATACCCTTCCACACCAGGTCCTCTAAACGCCAGATTTCCTAAGAGATCAGTCCTGGGCTGCATCTCAATTATTCACTCATAGAAAGTAGTTTCTAATCCACTCTCACAGTTTCAAATGTCATCTATGTGCAAAAGCCCCAGTGTTGTATCTCTAACCCAAAGCTCTCTACTAAATGACAAAATTATGTGTGCTGGTTTCAGAATATGTTCACAAATTACTTGTCAGTCCTCCATTCAAGAGGTAGAGCTTAATTCCCCTCCCCTTTAATGTGAGCTAGATTTGGTACCTCACTTCTCACATATAGCATATGACAGGGGTCACAATGTAGGATCTCTGAGACTATACAAAAGGCATTGCAGTTTCCTTCTTGCACTCTTCTTATCGCTTGCTCTAGAAGAAGCCAGCTGTCATGTTATAAAGATGCTCAAGCATCCCTACGGAGAGGTCCAATGGTGAGGCACTATGGCCTCCCACCAACAACCAGCAAGGACCTGAGGCCTTCTGCCAGAAGCCATGTGCATAAACCATCTTGGAATCAGATCTTCTAGCCTCCGTCAAGCCTTCCAATGATTGTAGCCTTGGCCAACACCTTGATTTCAACCTTATGAGAGACCCGGGACCAGAATCACCTGGTAAAGCCACTCCCAAATTCCTGACGCAGGAAATTACATGAGATAATAAATATACACTGTTTTAAGCTGCTAAAGGCTGGGGTAATTTGTTATACAGCAATAGATTACCAATGTAGATTTGCTGCTAAATTTCAGATTTCTATGCTCTACAGCAAGAGATTAAAAACAAACAAACAAGCAGAAAAACATAGCATGTATCCAACCACCGACCTGACATCTCCACTGAGATACCTCACAGACTCATTTCAAACCTAACACATCTTAACACATCTGAAACTGAACTGCTGGTGTTCTCTCAAATCAATTCTGTCTCCAATCTTTCTTAATTCAGTACCCGACACTTTCATCTATTCACTTGGTCATGTCAGGACTCTAAAGCCAATCCTTGGCATTCCATGATCTACCTGATACCATAATCTATCACCAACTCCTGTTGGTTCCAATTCCAAAATATACCTTGACTCCAGCCACAACTCTTCATCTCCCAGCCATTCCCCCATCTGAGCTACTATCATCTCTTGGAATCCACTAATGATGAGCCAAAAACCTAGCACTTCTGCTCCTGTTTGTTCCTTTCTAATCCACTTCCTTATTGGTAGCCAGCTTGACAATGAACTTTGGAACAATTAAATAAACATGGTTTACAAAGCTCGGAATCATCTGACCCTTCCTTACCTTAGCCAAGTCCTATCTTGCAACACTCTCCCTTCCTCTTAATAGCTCCACCTACACTGGCCTTTGTGTTATCAGAAATACCCAGCCCTTCCTGCCCCAGGATATTTGATCATGCTGCTATGCCTGTCTACAGTACTCTTCACCCCATTCTCAACCTGCTTAACTCCTATAGCTATCTCTCAGGTCTCATTTAAACATCTTTTCTTCAGAACAGACTTCCAGGCTTTCAGAGTCTCTCAAAGCATCCTGCTTTCTTTTGCTCCCCAGTACTTACCTCAATTTGATTACATATTGATCTGTATAAGTCCATGAGGACAGAAAGGTCTCCTTTGCTTGCTATACTACATGCAGCTCCCAAAACAGGAAGTCAATTTAAAAAAAAAATCTTTCAATGAGTTTACCTAACGTGTCCATTAGGCCTTCACAAACTATGCATTGACGATAATTCATTCTAGACCGCTAACCAATTTCAATTAAAAAAAAATTGTTATATCTATGGCTTTTTCATCCTTCTGCAAAATTTTAAAACCGTGATCAAGATGACTCACAGATTTTGTTTCTCATTTCCTCTTTTTCATGTGTTTGAAGATCCTTTAATTATTGACAAAGAATGAAAATTTGACTTCTAGGAACATTAAAAAGAAGAAAAGCTGGTATAAAAATAGTCCCTCAAGGCAGAGCAATTCTAAAGCTCATTAGAAAACTAAATTGACCCCTGATTCATCTAAATAGGAACATTTTATCTTGGTGTTTAGAGTTTTGATGAATAATCATTTCCCTCTCCAGAGCTTGGTTGATTTGTTAAGGCAGGAGGATCATGACTCTGCACAAGATTATTTGTGGATGAAGAAATCAGAGACCCACCGATGGGAGATTCAAGAAACACTAAAAAGGGTGAGTCGAAGCACAGAATCAGGCAGCCACACCCAGACACAATTCTAGGAGACACCACGCCGACTAGCAATCAGAAACAGAGTAGGTCTGGGAGCGGACAGTGTGGTTAGGAGGCAAAGCCACACACCGGGAGCAGCCCCACTGTGGTGCTGGCAGCAACTAATCAAAAAAGAAACTGTGCTTGGCACTGACTGAGGAAAGAAATACATGTATCAGTCTTCCCACCCACACCGAGACTAAATTCCAACATCATACAGGCTTATGTATAAACACGTAATTGCACCAAACTTTGATAAATGGCACATAGTTTAACTTGACAGATTTATGTGAATGCACAGTGATAGATTATGACAAACTCAATTATGCATGTAAGCATAGGTATATCATATATTTGCACAGAAAGAAAGAAATGTTATGTGGTGGAGTAAAAGACATAATAGTTGATGAATGTGAAAAACTATCGCTTTGGTCATTCCACTCATTGTGAAAAATACGAGGCACATCTTCTTTCTGTAGCTCAGAGTACAGTATCATTAATTTCAATTGTGCTGATTCATTTTGTAAATCAAGCAATGAAACTAGACCATTTTTACTGTGGTAAGTTTTTCATTTCCTAAAAATGAAATTTTAATAAAAGAATTTAACCACAGACACCTATGTCAGTTGTATACATAATACTTGTATGTATAAATTACAGGACTGATTAAACTATTTTCTTCTCAATAATAAGAAGTAGGGGGGCCTGGGTGGCTCAGTCGGTTAAGTGTCCGACTTCGCCTCAGGTCATGATCTCACGGTTTGTTAAGTTCGAGCCCCACACAGAGCCCTCGCTCTCAGCAGAGCCTGCTTGGACTCCTCAGTCTCTGTCTCTCGGCCTCCCCCCTTTGCCCCCCCGCTCATCGCTCTCTCTCCCTCTCTCTGTCTCATAAATAAAAAAGCATTTTAAAAAATGAGAAGTAAAGAAAATAAATGAAATAAATGCTTAGGATATAATAATTATTCTAGAAAAATTCTAATCAGAATGACACTGGGTATCAAAACAACAACTATATATATTCACATATAAATAAGATTTTAGTGTTAATACTCATGTTAGGCATATAATTGATTAAAACATTGCTACTCTTTGGGGCAAGGGGAGCATCCCTTAAAACAGCCATGCAGGGGCGCCTGCGTGGCTCAGCCAGTTAAGCATCAGACTCTTGATTCCGGCTCAAGTCATGATCTCAAGTTCGTGAGATAAAGCCCTGCCTCATACTCTGTGCAGAGGTCTGCTTGGGATTCTCTCTCTCCCTCCCTCTCTCCCCCACCCCGTCCTCCTCCCCACACTCTCTCAAATACATAAATAAACTTAAAAAAAAATAACAACAACAAAACAAAAAACGGCCATGCAGAAAGCAGCCTGTGCACCAGAAGAGAAGAGCTACGAAAAACGTGAAGGCCATCAAGGGACATGCTCGAACCAGCAAGCAAGACCACAGCATCCAACTGGCAGGACAACCCAGTGGATCCCTGTTAGGAAATAAAGAGTCAGTGTACGTGCTTTATTCAAGGTCAAAGCTGTAAACTGGTGGCCAGGCAGAGGCAGACAGGGCATAGAGATATAACTAAAGATGAGTCTAACATCCATACAAGAGTGGGGCTGGGGGGCATCCCCATGATACTCGGCCACAAAGAAACTGAAATGATCTTCTTCTCCTGGTGTTGATAATAATGAAATTAGAATACCCTTGAAACTTGAAGGAGTAAATCCAGAAATGAAAGTTAAAGTTCAGATCAATCTTAAATCCCGTAATAGGCAGATACTGTGCATTTCCATAGCCATAATCAAATATCCCAACATGTTACAAAGTATAATTTATTAAAGTGTATACACTTGCATAATCCTTAAAACCATGAAATGTTCCCAAATCTCTTCTATTAATAGTTCTTAAAGGGGTTCACAGTGTTTAGGATATGGTTGACATATTTAGCAAACATGGTCCAAATGTTATTTCAGGTAACTGACTGAAGAGTCCATTTTTACATGTCTTTTATACAAAATATTTTGAAAAGTCAGCCAAGTGTGATTATGGCAGCAAACTGCACTACTGTGAGGCTTGAGCTATGGAGCTCTTGCCAGAAGAAGAAAAGCCACTTGTCTCGCGAACTGCAGGAGAAAACACTCACTGAAAGGGAAATTTCACCAATACTCAGGGATTCCTCTACATTGTCCTACTCCCGCTTTCTTTGCTTCTCTCCATCACAGAAGCTACGTGCATCCAGTCAGATAAATCAAAGGAAAGAGAGTAAAAGGCAAAAAAAAAAACCCAAAAAGTCTACAAATGCCATATGACCTGTCAAGAGGTGCCATGTTTTACACTAAGAAGATGCAGTGCAAACAAACGGGAAAACCACATATACCCACAGTAATTCAAAGTCTTCCCATCACGAAACCTGTTCACAACTGTGGATCTTTACAAACATTTTACAAGCACTAAATTGCTAGTATTTGTGTAATTTGAAGAAAAGAACTAGAAATAATTTAACCACATTACAAGCAATTACCTTTTTATAATAATGATGATGATAATGATAGCTAGCAGAAGCAGCTAAGCATGCAGCGTTCCTACCACGAACACATAGCACCATTTCCTACACATGGTCTTGTGTTTTGTCAACTGAGATGTAATTCACATGCTGTAATTCAGTGGTTTTTCATATATGCACAAAGTTGTACAATGATCATCACTATCTAATTCCAGAACATTTTCATTACCCCCAAAACCCTGAACCCATGAACAGTTATTCCCCATCCCAGGCCTCCCGAGTCCTAGGCAACCACACTTCAACCTTCTACGGATCTTCCTGTTCTGGACATTTCATATAAGTAGCATCACAGGAGATCCGACCTTCCAAGCCAGGCTTCTTTTTTTTTTTTTTAACATTAATTCATTTTTTTGAGAGACAGAGACAG
This sequence comes from Crocuta crocuta, assembly GCF_008692635.1. Taxonomy (NCBI): domain Eukaryota; kingdom Metazoa; phylum Chordata; class Mammalia; order Carnivora; family Hyaenidae; genus Crocuta; species Crocuta crocuta. The sequence continues at coordinate 7,880,439 of NW_027532015.1, forward strand.
AATGAGCGGGAAAAGGCCAGAGAGAGGGAGACAAAGAATCCAAAGCAGGTTCCAGGCTCTGAGCTATCAGCACAGACCCTAACAGTGAGGTCATGACACGAGCCAAAGTCGGATGTTCAATGGACTGAGCTACCCAGGCATCCCAAAGCCAGGCTTTTTTCACTTAGCATTATGTTTTCAAAGTTCATGCATGCTGTAACTTGTATTAATGCTGCATTTTATTTATAGCTGAATAATGTTCCACGAAATGGAGAGACCACATTTTGTTGATCTAGTCATCAGCTGAGGAGCATCTTGGTTGTTTCTACATTTTGCCTATTAGGAATGGCACTGCAGGGGTGCCTTGGTGACTCAGTTGATTAAGCATCCAACTTCATGACGTTGCAGTTCATGAGTTCAAACCCCGCATCAGTCTCTATGCTGACAGCTCAGAGCCTGGAGACTGCTTCTGATTCTGTGTCTCCCTCTCTCTCTGCCCCTCTCCTGCTCGCGCGTGCTCTCTCTCACTCTCTCAAAAATAAGCAGTTAAAAAAAAAAAAAACGAATAGCACTGCTAATAAACATCCATGTACAAGCTCTTGTATGAACATAGTTTTTAATTCTCTTGGGGATATGACTTCGAGGGGAATTGCTGGGTTAGATGATAAGTCAACACCCAACTTTTTCAGGCACGGTCAAACTGTTTTCCAAAGCCACTGCACCTATTTTACATTTACCCCAGCAAGATATGACAGTTCCAATTTCCCCACATTCTTGTTAACACTTGTTCTTTTCCATATTTTTTATTATATCCATCGTAATGAGTGTGAAGTAGAATCTCACTGTGATTTTGATGCCATTCCCTAAAGACTAAAAGACCTTGAACATCTTTTTACAGGTCTATTGGCCTTGTATATCTTTGGAGAAATATCTATTCAAATCTTTGCCCATTCTTCAAGTGGGCTAGTCATCATTTTATTGTTGCATTGCAAGAATTCTTTATGTGCTTTGGACATTAGACCCTTCTCAGATACAGCAGTCTCCCTTTAGCTGTAAGAGTTACATTTCAAGACCCCTAATGGACTCCTGAACCCTGTATACAGTCTGTTTTTACCTATATGTCCACATCCATGATAAAGTTTAATTTATATATTAGGCAGAGTAAGAGATTAACACCAATAACCAATAATAAACTAGAACATTTATGACAATATAGTATGACAAAAGTTATGTAACTGTGGTGTCGTTCTCTCAAAATATCTTCTTATGCTGTAATCACCTTTCTTCTTGTGATGATGTGAGATGATAAAATATCTACATGATGACATGACATGAGGTGAATGCCACAGACACTGTGACACAGCATTAGGCTACTCTTGACCTCCCAACCGTAAGGTGGAAGGAGAATCATCTGCTTCTGGACCACAGGTGACTAAAACCTCAGAAAGAAAAACCATGGATAAGGGAAACTACTGTATATGATCTGCAAATATTCACCCCATTCTCTGGGTTGCTTATTCACTTGCCTTATCCTCTCAGCAACCATGAGTTAGTACTCAGAGGATCCTCCATTTCATAAACAAGAGACAGAGTTAATAAACTTGTCTGAGGGTTCATAGCCAGTGAGAGTTGAAGCAGAGATTTGAACCCGGACAAGCCACCTCCGCTCATCACCAGGACACACCGTCAGAAATACAGAGCTCCTCAGGTGCTACAGCAATGGGCACTAAGTAGATAAACAGAAGTGAAATAATTAACTTAAAAAGAAATAGTATTACTGATGCTTTGCATAGAAATACCAGAGAGCCCTTCTCTTGTTTATATCAGGCTTCTTGAGAAGAAAGAACGGCTTAAAATAAAGCACATTCAGCCTTAAAAGGCAAAACTTGGCCTCTGAACACTGTCTATTCTTTTCAATTGTAGGAAACTTTCTTTCTACTGAGTTATGTAGTTGAAACAAAGGAATTCAGAATACAAGTGGTATTTTTGCTGAGATTCAAACATTGTAAATCACCACAGTGGGTGTTCTGTTGGGTGGAGGCCTATTTCTTAGCCAACAAGCCCCTGTTCAAAATGTATGCCTCCCCCGGCCATACACAACTAGTCTCTGAAACAATGAACAAAGCGGAGTTCTAGCAACTGACATGTCATTCCAACCAGTCCTCCTTATTCTCCTCTTATTTTTGCCACCAACCTTGTTAACTATAAAAGTCAGTCTACAAATAATGTTAGTATGTCTACAGAATTATGTCCATGCTAAATAACAGGTGAAAGAGTGGCTTAAAAGAATATGCTAGATCTACTAATACCGGCATGGAAAAAGACTGAATATCTATACCTGGGAAGGGGTGTGGGGGGCTATAAAACAATATGAATAATATGATCTTCAATTTATGAAAAATAAGCAATATGAACATACATATACATGTTAACATATGCACACAAACAAACAAAAAAAAAACACCTGTTTTTAATCATCAAATGATGGGGATTATCTTCCTGGCAGGAGGGCATAATTTCTATGCAATGAAATGTTTGACTTTGTAAACATATATTCATAATATTTTGTTTAAAAACCAGCAAACAAACAAAGGTGGGGCGCCTGGGTGTTGGTTAAGCATCTGACTCTTGGATTTCAACTCAGGTCTTGACCTCAGGGTCTGGGCCATGGGATCCAGCCCCAGATTGAGTTCTGAGCTGAGCATGGAGCCTGCTTAAGATTCTTTCCCTCCCTCCTCTCTCTCCACCCCTCCCCTCCTGATGCTGGTAGACACACACATATTGTCTCTCTCTCGCCAAAAAAAATTTAGAGAAAAACAAAGGTAGCATTCTCTCAGATAACCCTGTAAACCTAGAAAGCCATGGAAATGAATGGACAAATAGGAATAAAATAAATGAACAAAAGTTTATATTTTGCTACATATCTGGAAAAGTTTTAGTGACTTTAAGTTCTGGGAAGAATTATGCACTTGCATGTGTGATTTTGAGTGGGGGCAGAAATTCTATAGTTTCTATCAATTTCTTTTTTAATTTTTTTAATGTTTTTTCATTTTTGAGGGGGGGAGAGAGGGAGAGAGAGAGCAAGCAGGGGAGGGGCACAGACAGAGAGGGAGACACAGAATCCAAGGCAGGCCCCAGGCTCTGAGCTGTCAGCGCAGAGCTGGACATGGGGCTCAAACTCACGAACCATGAGATCATGACCCGAGCCGAAGTCGGCTGCTTAACCAACCAAGCCATCCAGGTGCCCCTCTATCAATTTTTAAGTTACTCTCTGACCCCCAAAGTTTTTAAGAACATATTTTAAAGAATTTTATATGGTCTCATTATATGAAAGGTCAAGACAGAAATTAAAGGATCAAATAACAAAACATAACCCCTTAAGCCAAACACAGTAAAGAGATTCCTTTTAAATCATGGAAGAGCAGGCACAGGAAGTCTCTTCGGTCCTCTTCTGCAGTTCTTAGGATAACACTGAGCTAATCTTATTTTTAAGAATATGATTAAGAGTTCTAAATGTTAAAGATATGTTTCTCTTTCCTTTAGACACAATACAAACACCTTTCCTAAAGCAGGAGAGAAGAAGAGAAGATCTGCCCCCATAAAAACTTTAACCACATATACAAATAAGCTATTTGATTCATTCCTTTAAAACTTGTTTATTAACCACCTACTACATGCCAGATTCATTATTCCTTTCATTAATGTCATTCTTGTTTGTTGTATCCCAGGATTTTCCTTCTTTCTTCTATATGCTGTTGAATAAAGAAACTGGAGGAATAAATCTCCAGCATTAGGCCATCTTAAATGTGCATGTCCCAACTGCCTATATGATGGCTCTTTAGGGGACATGAAAAGGAAGAGGAGCGACAAATTTATAGGACTTAAATCCTTAGATCAGTAAGGATTATCAGTAAGAAAAGAAATGCAAAGTTCCCCTTACACAGGGGCTTAGGATTCCTACACTGTATCTCTTGGCCCTCATCCAACTTAACTGTTTCCACAAAGATAAGTTTCTCCACGAAAATAAAAGCTAATCAAATTTATCAGAAGACAATGAAAGATTTCGGCAGTGGCTAAGTTTATAGCTTATTACACTGACATCTTATTTGTCTATGACAAGACCCTACTTTTATTCTAATGGCAATCTGAGTATTTCAGAAATGTATATTTCCTAAAAATTATTCTAAATATTATCATTCTAAAGTTCCTAGACATGATTCAATGACAATTGCATTGTCTATATAATAATGACTGGGAGGAGGTAAGAAAAAGCCTTGTCCATAAAATTAATAAGGGGGGGGACACCTGGGTGGCTCAGTCAGTTAAGCGTCAGGCTCTTGATTTCAGCTTAGGTCACGATCTCACAGTCTGTGGAATTGAGCCCAGCACGGGGCTCTGTTATGACAGCACAGAGCCTGCTTGAGATTCTCTCTCCCTCTCTCTGTCTACTCCTCCCGCACTCACATGTGTATAGGCTCTCTCCCTAAAAATAAATAAATAAAACTTAGAAACATTAAAAAAAGAGTTTATTAATAAATCATTGACTGATATAGAACTCCTTCCTAAAAATGTAGGTAAAGATTTCTTGGAAGTGACATCTCCCATTGGTAGACTCCCCAGTCCCAAGTAAATTGAACATGAATTGTACAATTATAATACATCAACTTTTATATTCATGTGACAATTGTGCTACTCAGGTTCTTACATCAGCAGTAGAATGCAATGAACATTAAATCTAGAATCTGGCTTAATAATATTTGATTTGTCTAAAATAAAATTCCAAAGGCCAACACTCTCTTAACTAACCTCTGACCATCTTCAATTTTCATAAAATAAGATTTTTTTAAATTTCACGTTTAGCTTGGCTACTATTTTGTTCCCAAATACACTTCAACACTGTGCTGGGTATTTCTTCTTAATAACACCCTGCCAAATAACACTGAGAGAAAACCACCAAATCACATTAATTGAAGTATATGGCTTCAGAATAAAGTGTGAAAAGTGGAGAACTGTGAGTCGTTCAGATGTTTTTGTCACACCAAAGTTACTTCTACTCTTCATGACCCACTGCAGAATTTCAATCCAATGCCTGCCGCTGTGGTTGAAAGCACTTGGCTCATTCCTTCCCTCTTCCCCAGCATCAAAGAGATACATCAGAATATAATATGTATACACATATACACAAAAAAGAAAAGCTCCTATTTTTTAATTAATTATAACTCAGCTGTACCCAAAAACGTGACGAAATTTATTTTGAACATGCAGGAATGACTGGGGAATTAAACACTGTGCAAAATTCTTTGTGCAGAGGTTCTATTCCTTAAAAAAAAAAAAAAAGAAGGAAAAGAAAAGAAAAGAAAAGAAAAGAAAAGAAAAGAAAAGAAAAGAAAAGAAAAGAAGAAAGTTATTCACCACAGTGTAAGTAGGATTCGACCCACAGTTGATGGTTCTGAAGATGGGGTGGGCCACAAGCCAAGGAATGGGGGTAGTCTCTTCAAGCTGCAAGAGGCAAGGAAGCCCCCTGAGAGCTTCCAAGAGGAAACCCCAAAGCCTTGATCTTAGTACAGTGACATCCATGTCTGACTTCTGACCTCCAGAACTGTACGATAACAAACGTGTATAACTGCAAGCCATCACATCCATGTTAGTTTGCTACCGCAGCGTTGGAAACAAACACACCCACTCAGCTGCAACATTTTTCAGTCATTCATCTCTGCCTGTGAAGCACAAACTGAACCAAAAAATCAGAAACAGACACACGGAGCAGGGAGAACACTTGTAACTGTCCAGCCTCCAACCCTAACCGGACAAAACACACAATCAGCACCTATCCACAAATTGAAAGAGGGGCCATCCCACACACACTGACCCAAAAGAACGAAATCTGGTCAACGCACCTCCTTTTATCTTCCAAGGGAAAGTAACTACGAAAAGCACAAGAGAGACAGCAGAGGGAGGCAGGTCACAATCAGAAGCAATTTCTGCAGGTATCAGCTGAGCTCCTAAACTAGAAACTGATACTGTAAATACAAGAGGCAAGAATTCTTCACACTCAAGTTCTTTCGGTCACAGTCACACCCAAAAGAGTGAGCTCAGCTTCTGGCACCAGAATCTTAAAACACTAAAATCATGAAGTGAGATATGACATAATTCCATCTAATCCTTCAACAGAGCCCAGACATTCCCAAGCTACCAACCTCAACGTCCAGCTCCTCAGTATCCTCCCCCTCAGTGTATCAGAACAATCCCCCATACTCTCCTCCCTCCTATTTGCATCTTAAACCCCTCTGAGGGGCACCTGGGTGGCTCAGTCTGTTGGAGCGTTGACTCTTGATTTTGGCTCAGGTCACGATCTCAACAGTTTGTGAGTTGGAGCCTGGCATCAGGCTCAGTGCTGACAGTGCAGAGCCTGCTTGGGATTCTTTTTCTCCCTCTCTCTGGCTCGCGCTCTCTCTCTCTCAAAATAAATAAACACCTTTGAAAGATTAACTTCTTGTAATAATGAAATGCCACACCACAAAACTTCCCAAACATCATCCACTGCCTTCAAAGTTAGGTACTTGGATGTGTGGCAAGATGAAGGAACCTGCTTACCACAGCACGCAAGACCAAGTGGCGTCACCTTTCATGAAGCTTTAGTTTCCTACCCACCCCATACCCACCTTCTGAATTCACATGGTATTTTGTTCCTTAATTGAAAGAAAATATCTGGGAAGGTAGAGAGTTAATATTGCGTGTGTGTGTGTGTGTGTGTGTGTGTGTACACGTGTGATCTCCACCCCTCATGAGATTATTTTTTTCTTTTTTACATAGACTCCACACGCAACATGGAGCTTAAACTCATGTCCCTGAGATTAAGAGTTGCATGCTCTATAGACTGAGCCAGCCAGGCACCCTACCTCATGAGATTCTTTTTTTTCTTTTTTAATGTTTACTTATTTTTGAGAGAGACAGAGTGAGAGCAGGGAATGGGCAGAGAGACAGAGAGGGAGACACAGAATCCAAAGCAGGCTCTAGGCTCTAAGCTGTCAGCACAGAGCCCAACGTGGGGCTCGAACTCGTGAACCATGAGATCATGACCTAAGCCAAAGTCAGACACTTAACCAACTGAGCCACACAGGTGCCTCATTAGATTCTTAATTTCAAGAAGGAAGAAACTCTCTTATTCCCTGGCCTCTCTCACATACTTCATTATACACCATAAATATACAATAAATAGTCACTGAATTACCAAAGAAATAACCTGATATAGCCTTAGGAAAAAGAGAAAAATCCTGATCATTCAGAAGAAATTAAGTTAGAGTCATTTAAGAAAATTTCTTCAACAGGGATAATTCAACTCCAATAAAATTATAACAGTTTAGAGGATTTTGCTTGGTTTTTTAATTTTTTCTTTAATACTTACTTGTTTTTGAGAGAGAGAGAGATTGAGTGCAAGCAAGAGAGGGGCAGAGAGGGAGGGTGATGCAGAATCCGAAGCAGGCTCCAGGCTCGGAGCTGTCCACACAGAACCCAGCACAGGGCTCGAATTCATGGACTGCGAGATCATGACCTGAGCCGAAGTCAGACGCTCAACTGACTGAGCCACCCAGGCGCCCCAGAGGATTTTGTTTTTGTTTGCTTTCAGCAGGGAAAAACTCTAATGGGAGCTAAGAGAGTAGCTTGTATCTCCACCCATCTGCAATTATTCCTACCACACAAATTCCTAGCAATTGACTTAGGGCCTAGAAGCCGTCCTGGGAGAAGAGACTTAAGACCCAGCTGGAATGCAAGCAAGTAATAACACAGGAAGGAACAGGACCCAACCAGGCCAGTCACCCCTCCACCATGTTACATCACACCAGTCCCGGGAAGGCCAGGCTCTCAGCATGTCACTTTCAAAATTAATCTATCCTTGGAGTATCAATGTTACAGCTGTATATCTTGTGATAATTCATCATACAAATAGACGTATGTTTACACAGATATGACTAAGAACCAGGGGTAGCTCCTTCTCCAAGTGGGAAAGTAAAGATGACAGACTAGAAGACGGCCTTTTTGTAACTTCTAACTCAAAATCCTAGAAAATATATAGAAAAGAAAATACACACAAAGTATTGCTCTATAAGACACCGTGTGTCATTTGGGGGCGTCTCACTATTTTTAAATGTAAGTACAGTTGCATTTTCCTCAATCATTACGTGTGACTCTTCTATGCTTTTGACAACAATAAAATTCAAAGTGCTAAGTACTAAGAAACGTGATTCAATATCATATTTCAAATAGCAAACTAGTATGACAGGGAACTTAAAAATCAAGCTATTAACAAAGTAGTTGTATTTACAAGTCATTCTTTGCCACATTTCTTGACACAACAGACTCATTCTGAACAACCTGGTCCACACTAGGTCCTCAGTACCTTTTTATTCTAAAACGTTTCTCCCAGTTCAAACTCGGGCTCCTAGGTCATCGATTCTGACACATCACTTGATGTACCTGACATCAATTTTCACATCGTAGGAAGAATGGTGTTTCCTTGTTTTGTTATTCTCTGCCTTGTTTCAAAAACTAGCCAGGTGTTAATGCAGACCTTTTGACCATATCTTGGCAAAGTTTAATTTGAATGGGCAGGTTCTCATGACCTTCAAAAGTCTGTGTTCAACAATGAAATCACTTGGCTTTATATCCTATTCAGTTATTAATCACAAACAACAAAAGAAGAACTTTCACACAGAAAATGTGAAACCTCTGCTGGCCAACATTCACTTTGGCTGGCTCTGGGTCACATTCACACACAGCTAACTACGGTCACTGAAGACCGTGTAATGACCTTGGCTTTTTAGAAACTACATTCAATATGTTACTGGCAAGGACACAAAACAGCTATGTGACTTCAGGACAAGTGCTCCTGGAAGTCTGCTGTCTGAAAAGGGGACACCAAAGGAAAGCAGCTGGATGATGGGGCAGGTGGCGGGGTGTGGGACAGGTCAGGGAGACAGGTGCCCATGCAGTATGCTGATCAATTAATCTCCCTGGGAGGGCTCTTTCAGGAAGTGCCTGAGAGAGAAATTTCTACCTTAGTGTGGGGTACCCACATATGACCTCAGCATTCTGACTCCACCCACATAAAATTTAGCTCTTATATTCTATCCAAATTTGCTTTTTAGAAATCAGCTTGAATGAGCTGATTTTTTAAATTAACAAAGAAAATATTTACAACTCTTTTTTACCAGTTTTCTTTGTTTCCTATAATTATTGCTATTATTAACATGCCCTTTGTTTCTATTTTGCATTTGAGTAAGGAAGTAGCAGCATCATGACAGAAATCCCAAGAACCAACCATGCTGTGCCTCTAACGTTAAAGGGACTACCCTTCATTGCCCTGCAAAGCCCCTTTTAGCCTCTAGAAAAAGACCCATCAAGGTCTTCCCTCAACTCCTGCTTTTCACTCAAACAGCCCCCTGAACAAAGCCTGCAATTGAAACTAATAATGCCCTGCCTGCCAAACTAGCAGAGCTGGAAGTCAAAAAATTTCCCAAAGCATTAATAAATATCTCAAAAACAAGGACAAAATTAGGGAAGTAATAGATGAGCACTCTTTTCTCTTCCTAACATCAGTCAGTCTCCGTGTGGAGAAAGCACAAGCTGAAAAACCAGGCTATCTGAAACTCAGCAAGCCCGAGTCAGCCCGTGGTGTGAAGGAAGTGGGCAGATAGTCACATCAGGTGGGGACACTAAAAGCCTTCCTGCTGTGGCTTTCATCCCATCACGCAGTCCAGCGACACTTTCTCAAAACTCCCTGGGCAGCGGCAGCACTAGAATATTGACTTGTCCAAGTTGTCTCTTGAAGCCGTGAAACTAAACTCATCTACTTTCTATACAGCCAGGTCTTCAAAGGATTTCAGTTCTCCTGGTCTGATTTTTCTTCTTCTTTTATCAAGTCAAACAGAAGGGTCAAGATCAAGGGAAAAGCTGGTTAACATCAAGTGTAGGTACAACTGACCAGGATACCAACCCCCCGTGCAGTCAAAATCCACAGGCAATTTCTGACTGCCCAAAAACTGAATTAACAGCCAACTGTTGATCAGAAGCCTCCCCAATAACATCAAAGGTCAACCAAAACATTCCTCGTATATGTGTTATATACTGTATTCTTACAATAGAGTAAGCTCAAGAAAAAAATGTTAAGAAAATCATAAGGAAGAGAAAATACATTTACAATACTGTACTGTATTTACCGGAAAATGATCTGCGTATAAGTGAACCCACGCAGTTCAAATCTGTGCTATTTAAGGTCATCTGTAGTTTATTTTGGAGGTGATCCCAAAAAACACTGGGTGGGGAATGTAGAAGTGAGACAGGAAAGAAAATAGCTAATAAAAGGGTCATTTTTAAGCAAGTTACCACTGAATCATAATGCAAGTAGGAACTCTCAGAACCTCAGGGTAAAATTTGCTCATCTAAAAGGCAGCTCACCTGAGATGGAAGAGAAAAGGGGATTTGTACCATAGCAGTCACTGGCTTTGGCTGCTGGCACTTCCTGCCAACCCTGGGTGTACGCTCTTCCAGCCAGAGAATGCCCTCAGGCAAAGGAATGCAAGTGCCAGCAGACGGAAGGCTCCAGGCCTCAGGCCCCAGGTGGGTGGGGCACCGCAGCCTCTGCCACAGCGAGGATTGGGATTATTTCCAAAAGGGTAAACCCAAGGCAATCACATTAGTGAGGTGACACATGTCACAGAATACAAAGTTGATCCTCCACAAAATGATCCTTCGAAAAAGAGGACGTCACCTAACATTTAAATCCTGAAAGTTCTAGTATTATGGGACATTGTCAATTATCATTCTTAATTTGAATCACAAAGGACTGTCACAATAATCTGAAAGGAACTTGACAACGTACAACATGGATGCTATTAAAGGTCAAGCAAAGAAATTTAATACAGACTTGTTTATTGAAGGTATGACTTTCAGCCTCAAGTGGTGAATGGTAAAGCAACTCAAAAAAGGGTGAGGGAAGCTGGGAAGAGGGAGGCTGGGAGGGGGACGGAGGCTAAGGAGGAGACTGGGGGGGAGGGAGGCTGAAGGGAGAGAGGCTGAGNAAATCAACAAAAGTCACTACCAGAGCCTTCAAATGGGGCAATACAAGTAAAGAAACATAGGAAATGCTCATCTTGACTAGTAATTACAGAAACTGAAAATGAAACAATATGTGAAATTTACAAGTGAATACTGGCTGGACCTCAAAGTGACTGCCATATTTACATACAACTGATGGCATTAAACTTAACACAGTCCTTCTAGAAAGCATTTAGTAATATATGTCAGAAACCCTGAAGTTAAACCCTGCGTCTCAGAAATTCTATTCCTAGGAACTTATCAGAAATAAGTAACTGAAACAAAGAATGATACCAACAGCAATCAGAGTAATAGCAAATATTTACGCAGCACTCGCTACAGCAGTGCCAGGCCGTTCTAAGTGCTTTATATCAGGAGCTCTCAACCGAGAATTATTTTGCACCCTAGGAGACACTTGACAATGTTTGGAGACATTTTTGTTTATCAAAACTGGTGGATAGAGGCCAGAGATGCTGTGAAACATGGCCACTGCACAGGCAGCTCCACAGCAAAGATTTATTTGGCCCAAAATGGTTAAGAGTTCTGCGCCTAAGAAACCCTGTTTTGTATCTATTCACTTATATAATCCTCATGACAACCTTATGATATTTTTATTACATTCACTTTACAGATCAACAAAGATAATTTTCACTGTGTTATTATCCATAATGTTGAAAAACTGGGAATAAACTAAATACCAAAAAACAAGGAGAGAGTTAAATAAATTATAGTGGAACTATCTAATAGAAGCATGAAAAATACCTATGAAATAATATAAAACACCAGAACAAAAAATTAGGAGCATTATATCCTTACAGTTATTTTAAGGTAAATATTTATAAATATAGAGACTAAATGGGAAGATCAGATATTATAGTTACTACTGTGTTAACATGAACACAGAAAGGGAAATTCCTAGAAATAGGAATGGATTTTTTTTTCTTTTTTCTAACATTCTTTGATATTACTCTGATTTTTAAAAGAAAAAACACTAAACAGTAGAGATAAAGAATGATATTTTTTATGAAATAAGAGTACTTTATTTTATTTTATTTAAGATTTTCTTTTATTTATTTTTTAATAGTGTATTGTCAAATTGGTTTCCTTATATATAACACCCAGTGCTCATTCCCACAAGTGCCCTCCTCCATGCCCATCACCCCCCTTCCCTTCCCCCTGAAGTTTGTTCTCAGCATTCAAGAGTCTCTCATGGTTTGCCTCCCTCCCTTTCCCCCACTATTTTTCCCCTTCTTCTCCCCCATGGCCCTCTGTTAAGTTTCTCTTAATCCTTCTATACGGGCAAACATATGGTATCTGTCCTGCTCTGCCTGACTTATTTCGCTCAGCATAACACCCTCAAGGTCCATCCATGTTGCTACACATGGCCAGATTTCATTCTTTCTCATTGCCATGTAGTATTCCATTGTATAGATAAGCCACATCTTCTTGATCCATTCGTCAGTTGATGGACACTTAGGCTCTTTCCATGTTTTGGCTATTGTTGAGAGTGCTGCTATGAACATTGGGGTACATGTGCCCCTATGCATAAGTACTCCTGTATCCCTTGGGTAAATTCCTAGCAGTGCTATTGCTGGGTCATAGGGGAGTTCTATTCTTAAATTTTTGAGGAATCTCCACAGTTTTCCAGAGGGGCTGCACCAGTTTACAATCCCACCAACAGTGTAGGAGGGTGCCCATTTCTCCATATCCTTGCCAGCATCTAGAGTCCTCTGATTTGCTCATTTAGCCACTCTGACTGGCGTAAGGTGGTATCTCAGTATGGTTTTGATTTGTATTTCCCTGATGAGGAGGGATGCTGAGCATCATTTCATGTGTCTTTGGCCATCTGGATGTCCTCTTTGGAGAAGTGTCTGTTCATGTCTTCTGCCCATAAGATTTTACTTTTAAAATGGAATCTCTACACCCAATGTGGGGCTCAAACCTACAACCCTGAGATCAAGAGAGCATGGTCTACTGACTGAACCAGCCAGATGGCCCAAGAATACCTTATTTTAACAACACAAGAGTTGCCAAGCTAAGAGAGACACCTGGGTGGCTCAGTCGGTTAAGTGTCCTACTTCAGCTCAGGCCATGGTCTCATGGTTTGTGAGTTCAAGCCCTGTGTTGAGCTCTGTGCTGACAGCTCAGAGCCTAGAGCCTGCTCTGGGTCTCCCTCTCTCTCTGCCCCACCCCCACTCCTGTTCTGTCTCTCAAAACTGAATAAACGTTAAAAAAAATTTTTTAAGAGTTACCAAGCTAAGAAAACAGTTACTATCAAGAAATTAGGAAGAAGGATTTGCATGAGACAGCAACAAATGTTAGTGCTTTAAATTCTGAAGTTATAATATGACTATTCAGTGAAAGAATGAATAACCTATATTTTTATATCTACCACTCTTATCTTTTGGTTATTTTATGGCTTACTAACACCTAAAAAGAATGGGTAAAAAGAATCAATCTTTAATTCAGCTCAGTCTGATTCATTTTAGCAGTTCTATTATACAGGATAATTTAAACTATTGTTAAAGTATTAATAATTATAGCAATATTAGTAGTAGTAACATTATTGTTGTTGCTATGATTAGCGACAAGAATTAAATGCCTCCGACACAGGATTACTATGTAATCTAACTCCACAACATCCATATGAGGTAAATCCTTTTATGACCCCCATTTTTCAGCAGAGGTCAAAACACTTACAATTAAGCAACATGTCCAGGACTCACAGAGTTAGTAAACAGAAGTCCCTGGACTGACATTCAAGGCAATCTGACTCCAAAGCTCCAACTGTGCTTGGGGACAAGACAGGAGTGAGGGAAAGACAGGCTCTACCCTCTTCTCCACTCCCTACAGCAATGGACTGATGATAGCTGATCTGTGCAAAACCTGCCCTCTGAAGACTAAAAATAATTATCTGAGTAGACCTAACAATGATTTAATCAACAGGATCTCATATCTTAAATAATTTAAAATTATTAAAATTATCTTTTATCTCATATTTAGATATTTTTTAAATTATTTTTATAATAATCAATGGATATTGATGAATAAACATTTGCCGGAACTGCTGAGCAGATTCAAAGGAGAAAAAAATAAGGCTGTCAGAGTTTCCGCAGGAAGCCTTGTGATCAATGATTCTAACGTGGAGGGGATTTCAGTTGATCTTCGTGTCCAACTGAATATTCAGTTCTCATGGATTTGGGGATTAAAAAATAAGTCTATATCCTGTCAACAGGAACACGGATACCTTATAAGTAACAGAGGACTGTCAGTTTAAACAACTTAAGCATCTGTTTCCAGAATGCTGAAGAGAAATGGATAGGAAGGTTACATATAAAATTTTATTTGTAGATATTGAATTGTTGGGCTTAAATGTCTCTAGTCTAGTCTCACCTTCCCAGAGCATATATTACGAAATGAAGTCACTGCAAACAAAACTCTGTGATCTACTGAGATCCCTGAAGCGCAGATTAACTTAACAAATAACAGGGATCAGGATACTAATAACATATCATCATGAGGAAATGAGGGGAATTTGGCATAAGCCAAAGTAGTAGGCTCCTCTCCTGGCTGAGCTGTTATCAACTCAAAGCAGGCTACAGGATGGTGAGAGGACACTCAGAGGAACAGCTGGTCTCCCATCCCACACCTGGGGGCTGTCCTGCTGGTGTCCCATTCCGGGGTGCCAAGACGTCAGGAAGGAAGACAGCAGGTGAGGAAAGCCGGAAACATCCTCTGTGGAAGACTGCATTTCTTCCTACCATACACACATGTCTCTGACAAACTGAGTAAATCTCATCATCAGAGATACAGCCTGGGGCGCCTGGGTGGCTCAGTTGATTAAGCGTCGACTTTGGCTCAGGTCATGATCTCGCAGTTTGTGGGCTCGAGCCCCACGTCGGGCTCTGTGCTGACAGCTCAGAGCCTAGAGCTTGCTTAGGATTCTGTGTCTCTCACCTCTCTGCCCCTCCCATGCTCATGCTCTGTCTCTTTCTGTCTCTCAATAATAAATAAACATTTTAAAAATTTAAATAAATAAATATTATAAAATACAGCCTTATTTTTAAGACAAGTGGCAATTTCACTAGAGAAAAGAATCCTGATGTGTCTTTCTTAGCTGTATGTTTTTAAATATATCCAAAATAAATAGGTGAAATGAAGGAAGATACAGACAACAATAATAACAGCAAGTATTTCTATAGCACTTACAAAAGCAAGAACAGGCTGTTCTAAAGGCTTTCTATCAGGGGCTTTATACTAGGAGTGATCTCGCGAGACATTTGGCAATGATAACAGAGATTTTTAGGGCGTGTTAGATATTAGTAGGGCCCAGAGGCATATTTACCAGCCATTATCCCTTCTGATTATCTGGACATCTATCTGATTGGTTCAGGCCCATCCTACTGGTTGTTAAATATTTTGAATAGTTACTCTGTCTGACTACACTATAAACAGATAAATATCCTATCTAACAAAACCTGAGGTGTCAATAAATATTTTTATTAATATGGATACTTTCAGATATATTAACCAAATATTAGCCTTTCAAAATAGCTTCCCCTCTTCTAGATCCTGGAAAGCCAACGACACTGAAAAACACCTGTTTCAGAATCTATCACAGGAATCGGCCCCCTCTTGCTTTATGAATATACTTGCAACTGTGACGGCAGGTAAGAATTCAAACGCAGAACCCTAACCTCAAAAAAGACTTGATACATGTTATAAACATTACTTTACCTCCTAATCTACAAACTTTTTTTTTTTTAATTTTTTTTGTTTTATTTATTTCTAGGAGAGAGAAACAGCGTGAGCAGGGGAGGGTCAGAGAGAGAGGGAGGCACAGAATCTGAAACAGTCTCCAGGCTCTGAGCTGGCAGTCAGCACAGAGCACGACGCAGGGCTCGAACCCACGAACCGCGAGATCATGACCCAAGCGAAAGTCGGATGCCCAACCGACTAAGCCACCCAGGCGCCCCTACAAACTTTTAACAATAACTCTCATGGAGGCCTTTAATTAATGATATTACTATGGGATGCCTAAGTGGCTCAGTCAGTTAAGCATCCTATTCTTGATCTCAGCTCAGGTCTGGATCTCAGGGTTGTGAGTTCCAGCCCACATTTGGCTACGTGCTGGGTGTGAAGCCTACCTAAGAAAATGATATTACTAACAACCTGGTAATGGATCCATATTGGTCCATTAATTGTGACAGTGAATGCAGCATAGTAACGTAAGATGTCAGTCAGGGAAGGAAGAAGAAACTGGGTGAAGGGTGTATAGGAACTCTCCACACCTTTGCATTCACATTACTATCAATATAAAGCTAGCCTAAAATAAAAGTTTATTTCCAACAAGGTAAAAATAAAAACAATCACATACAGGATATTTTCTTGAGCAAGAAGAGAAAAGCTAATTCTGGTATATCCATAGTACATTTTCAGTTTCACATTTCTGTGGATTTACAAAACAATCAAGAAAAACAGTTGAGAATCATTTGGCTTTGACTGTGCTGCTGGATTCCACATGTGAACCTGCTTTCCATATGTTTCTCAGTGGAATTCTATCTCATTCACTGAACAACAATAATAACAAAAAATGTCTGAGCCACAAAAATGTGCCAGGAGCTGGGGTAGGTCTGAGAATTCAAATACAAAGCAGCATAGGGCGCGTTTTCAAGGTCACAGTCTAAAGCTCAGGTTCTCAAGCATGCACAGTGACTGCTTGGAGAGATTATTAAAACACAGGTTTCCAGGCCACACCCTGTAAGAGAGAGGCCAGGCCACACTTCCAAAAACACTGATCATAAATGTTGTGACAGATGAACACGTCTAGGAATTACTGAATTTGAACCCAGGAGAAAAGGTGTGGGAGCAGAGAGGGGCACCCAACCTGTAGGTGAAGATCAGGAAGGAATTCCTGGAAAAGAAGTGAACTGTTGATCATTTAAGAGCAGAATAAACCTTGGGGACGCAGCCTGCCTATCACAGGGACGGCACACTACCGAGAACATTCACAGAGCTTCCGAAAGTCACTGAATGCTGGCCACAAAGTACCAACCCCAGCAGCTGCAAACCAGCAGTATCCATGAGCCTAACCAGCAGGCCACTCCAGGGCCAGAGAAAGGGGCTTTGTGCTCATTCAGTAGGATCTGATAAAATATGCAAACAGGATTCTAGAGCCTGGGGTTTCTAGCCCAGAAAACCAGAGAGTGCCTCCCCCAATCGTGTAGCCATTTCATGGGAAAAGCTTTCTCACATGTTAATGGTTTTTCACCAATATGAGTTGCAAAATCTAGCACCATTGACCCAAGCAGCTAGGCTTTGAGGCCACTTTGCACTGCTCTGTATTTTTTTTTTTTGTCTGCTGTAGATATAATCAGCACATCTCACTATTGTCAATGTACTGATATTTAGCAGCACTTGAGCCCACTCCCCTTCTGATTTACTGTCCTATGTCTAGAAACTCAATACCTAAATGTGAATTAAGAAAACTGTCACTAACAGAGGGCCTAATGTGCTTCACAGATGTCCCTGACTGCATACTCCAAGGAACAAATGTCCATTGTCATCTCTGTACAGTCGGCAGTGTATCTGCAGAGGTCCTGGGCTACCAGTGAGGAGAATCATTAAGTTTAGAACTAGATTTAAAAACCCCCAGTAACTACAACAGGACCCAAAAAACAGCAAATCTCAATAAACGTTCTCTGAATCTTTTATTTGGGGCTCCTTTTTTTTTCTCCCTTCTAATTTTTAGATGTGTGGCTTACTTGAGGTTAACAGAAAAGTAAGCACTACATATCACTTGATTTAAGAAATATGAACAGATGAGAAATTTTAGAAAATTATAGAGAAATCGATGCTTACTTTCTTCCTAATACAAACCCACTTTGATAAGAATTGTTCATCATAAAACACCAGGCACACATTACTTGCTAGAGGCTTCCAAGTAACGGGAAGTAAATGCCAATTCTTTATTTCAGTATCAAGAGGTAGGTACGCCTTCAGTGCCATTTATTTTCATTTAGGTTTTATTATTCTGACAAATTTTGCATCATCAGGTCCAGCAACAAATTCAGTGAATACACAGAATGCAACCTTAGAGACTTTTGTTTCATATTAGTACACAGTTTGTTGAACCACAAAATAACTTCTCATCACAAAACAAAACAGCCTCCTTGTAACTGCAGAAAAAATAGGTAGGAAGGAGGTGGATAGATAAGAAAAATCCAGTGGAGCTTGAGAACTGTTTTCTCAACCTACTTGCAAAATATCCATAACCTCCCAGCTTAGAATCCATCACCATGAATCGACCGTGACTTTTTTAAATGTTTATTTATTATTTTGAGAGAGAGAATGCACACACAAGTGAGCAGGGGAGGGGCAGAGAGAAAAGGACAAAGAATCCCAAGCAGGCTCCATGCTATCAGCACAAAACCCAATGTGGGGCTTGAACCCACAAAACACAAGATCACGTCCTGAGCCGAGAAGTCAAGAGACAGAAGTCCAGCATCCTGAGCCACCCAGGCACCCCAACCATAATTTTTAAATGCATATGAGCAAAGATAGAATAGTTGTCTTAAAGAATGTGCATGGGCAGACATAAAATATCATAAGTATTTTCTTTTCATGATGTCTTTCTCTATTTTCAAATGTCCCATAAATCGCTGCTACACACACACACACACACACACACACACACACACACACACACTATGCTTTTCCTTCTCCAACTGTAACACTAGTTAATCAGAGTCAGCCACTAAATATTTATTAACAACTAAGTAAACAGTTCTCAGAGTATGGCCAGATACTAGATTGCATGGGTAGCTTAGAGTTATCTAAAGAAAAAGTGAGTCTGCTGGGAAAATAACTCTCTTCTGTCCAACACAATCTAGGAGCTACTAACACCAGAAAGGGAGTCAGCTAAAGCAGAAGCTAAAGGCACGGGATCCAGGAGTAGAACAAGAAAACAGGTCGGGTCAAAGCCAGGAGACTCACTCTGGCAGCAGGTTCCTAGCCAGCGGCTAGCTAGGCCAGGAGGAAAAGGTCAATGCTGCTGTGAAAGGAGGAACTGAATCTCAGAGGGCCAAGAGGATTGCTATTTGATAAGGTATCTCCATTGATGGTACGGGAGTGACCTGGAAGAATTTGTGCGAGATGCCTATCTCACAGTCTCTGCGCATTCCAGCCTCTCACAGTATCTGGATCAGTGGCATTAAAATGAAATCTATCATGTTTCCAGACCATTATGATGGTTCTCCTCTATTTGGAGAAACAGTCCTCTCTGCAGACTAAATAAAGCTTTTTATATAAGGCACCAAAAGGCAAATAGGTCGTACAGCACAGAACCATATGGGAGCCTGTGTGCCCTTTTCCTTTGCTTGTCTTGCTTGCTTGCAAACAATAAAAACCTTTCTGAATAAATGAAAGTGAACTTTGAAACCAGCAAAACATTTCGGGCACCTTGCCACAAAGATATTCTCCAAGCAACTGCAGGCCATTTGCTGTCATGTATAGTTCTGTACTTCTTGCCACGTACTGGGTCTGCGGTTAAAGGAGTCCAGCATAGAATTACAGCCTTGAGGCTTTGACGTGAAAAATTACTAACAGATCTAGATTGAAGGATTAGGACAAACTGATCAATTTTCAGTACGATGATGCACAAGGGGCCTCATTTAAACTAATATCTTTATTTCACATCTAAGCTGTATTCATTTTTCCTGGATTAACTTAAAAGGCTCTACTAACAAATACAGCCGCCATTTACTACAATCCTTCCTGCAATTTGCCAAGGAATGTGCAAGAGATTTTACATACACACTTTATGTATGAGTCTTTAAAGACGCACAACAGTACCTTTATTACCATTTTGCAAGCAAGGAAACTGGGACCCAGGATGCAGGGTGGCTGGGATTCAACCGTAAGTCTAACTTCACAGCCTCTGCCCATTAAGGGTATCATGGTCTACAAATTGCATGGGAAATGGTTATTCTATGAATACCTCTGGGACTTACCATCCCTATGAGAGTAATTTATGGCTATAGAAAAATGTAATAAAATAGTGAGATTACCTAAATAATCACCAGCCTCGGCATAGTCCAGGATGATGATAGCGGCCACACCAGTCAAAAGAAAAAGAAAAAATACAAAATCCAAATCCAAAGACTCAAACCTCTATCCGAGAGATCCAGACAACAGAAAAAGAGGCAAGGGGCAATGTATGAAAAGGCAATTTATTGAGGAATTTTTTCAAAGAGCCATTAAACATATGCAGAGAAGTTCAATTTCACAAAAAAAAAAAAAGGCAACTTCAAACATTTATATACTACTTTTTATCTCTCTACACTTCATGGATAGCAACTTACCAGAAAACACTTACCTGCCCCAAGCAATTACTCAAATGAACTAAGATCTATGTACACAGGTCATTATTCCTAATAATTTTTTTAATGGGATGCTACCACCACAGAATGGTTCTGACTTGATTCAAAAAGAAAAATCATGCTTGTGAAAACCTAGATACAAAGCTGCACATTTGTATATTCATAGGAAAAGGTATGGCCGGACAAACAAAACTATTAACAATGGTTGGAAGGGGAGATGGAATGATAATTTTCTACTCTGTATAATGTTTATTACACACTGGATTTTTTAAGAAGGAAGCTTATTACTTAAGGTATTTTTTAAAGATATTTAAATACATTATTAAAAATGAGGTTATGGTCACAAATTTCTTACAATAAAATATCTCTCTAACTCAACAACCACCCTCACAGGGAAACCAACTTATTTTTGCCCAGCTCACAACCCAAGTTTCAATCCTCTGGTTCAGACAGAAAGTTTGACCTGTGTTCCTTTAGTCCTAGACTAAAATTTCACTTTGACACAATGGTAAAACTAGGCTATGACTCATCTTCCTCTGCAGAACAATGAAAGTTCTAGTTCAGTGGGAAAAAACTACTTGAGTTGCCTGTTCACCGAACTGTTCAAATCAAGGTCAAAATATTGGGGCAGGACCAAGCGAGTCACTGTACCCAGATCCTATCTATTGCTCCTACCAGTCCTTTCAATGGTCCTCCAACAAAATCCCAACTTTGCAAATGGTTAGAATAGGAAGCACCTGGTGCTCCCTAAGTTAGGGTCAAAGAACCCAACTATAACACAAAATGAATCCAGGATCCATGTCATGAGCATACCTTTCAAGTAATGTCAAGGAAAAACACAACCAAAAGGATAACAGGGTGCACAGGTTGAGCTTAAAGATACATACATACATACATACATACATAGATTATTGATAGATAGATGATAGATAGAGATAGATGTAGCTATAGATAGATATATATATATATGCTTTTTAAATATTTTTGAGACAGAGAGCATGTGCTTGAGTGGGGGAGAGGCAGAGAGAAAGGAAGAGAGAGAGAATCCCAAGCAGACTTCATGCTTGATGCAGGGTTCGATCTCATAACCATGAGATCATGACCTAAGCAGAAACCAAGAGTCGGACATTCAACTGACTAAGTCACCCAGGCACCCCTTAAATAGATTTTAAGTACCATAGTGAATGTAATATTTGATTTCCTATTCCTAGACTCTAGGAAGAAGGCAAAGCCCACTATCAGATTTTTACATAACGTAGTCTTTTTATTTACCTTGAACGTTACCATAGTTTACAAGGTGCTTTAAAACACCCCCTGGGAAATCCCACTGGCTGGGAGACCCACCTCAGAAGTTCAGTGTCATTTTAAATCACACATCTCATTTCCTCCCCAAATTGTTTTGCTTCAAACAAGTCATTCTGTCTACGCTTCTTCTCCAAATTTAACAGTTTTCTCGCTCACCTCTGCAAATTATATTCCACCTGGCCCTCCTAATCACCACTGAATTTTCTTTGTAAATGTTAAGATCAGCTAAAAATTCACAAGCCCTGAGAAATCTTCCCAGACAAGCCTCACTGCATTCTGACTACTCCAAAGTCTATGTTCCTTTATTCTGATACAGTCAGCTGATAGGTCAGGAAGCCCATAATATCTGGCAAAGATAAGCACACTCCTGCCTCTCAAACCAATCCTTACACAGTTCCCTCCAGAGAAGCTCGTGGTAGTGTCCCCAACCAGCCCCACCTCTGCACTCACATACACATACACCCCAGCCCCTGATAAAATTCTTATTCCAAAGTTCTCAACCTGCCTTGCTTCATGAAGATGCCACCAACTAGGAGGCTTGTCTCTTCTGAGAGGGCTGCTCAATGTGCCTGTTCCCCTATGATCTCTTCCAGGAGCTTCTTCCAGATGACAGCTGATACTCAAAAGAGCCACAGTCTAAGATAACATATGGTCCTACATTGACACTGACCGGAAACGAAGAGATCCAACCTTCTTCCAGACTTCCTGTTGCTCAGAGGAATTGATTCACTGATCCCACAAGCAGACATTAGCCTTTCCTGAATGCCAGGCACACAGTTAGGTGCTGGGTAAAATGGTGACAGGGTCCTGGTTCTCTTTACTGAGCTTTCAGTCTAGTCAGGAACAAGTTACAGCCCTTTGTGCTTCTCTACCTTGAATCTACAGCAGAATCACTGAGAGACTTTGCGAAAAGCTACCAAGTCAAGGTGTTAGTCTGCTTAAATCAGAATCTCTGGCAGTGAAGCTTCAACACTTTGATGATTCTACTGTGGAGTCAGGGTTGAGGATATTTTCACTAACCCATTTAAAAAGGAAACGGCTGACATGGAGTCCTCTCAGCCAACAAGCAAGCAGGAAGGACAGCAAGAAAAGCTTCCTCCCAGCAGTGGCTTCCTGAGCAGGGCAATTTCTAGACATAAATCATCTGTGCATTAGTGGTGCCTACAAATCCTAGAATGGCACCAAGTAATTTCTTATTCCACATTATCAAGACTTTTTTAAGTTTATTTATTTTATTGGGGGGGGGAGGGAGGGAGAGAAAACATGAGTGGGGAACGGGCAGAGAGGGAGACAGAGTCCCAAGCCGGCTCCACACTTGGCACAAAGCTGGCCTGACTCGAGGCTCAATCTGTCGCCCATAAGATCATGACCTGAGCCGAGATCTAAAGCCAGACACTTAACCAACCTAGCCACCCAGGCACCCCATTTTCAAGAATTTTTTAACTTTGGTCTCCCTCAATTAGATTATTCTTAACAGGTCATCATTTGTACATAGGCATCAAGATTAGGAAAAGAAAAGGAATTATTTCACAAAAGTATAGGGTTAATATTTTTTTAAGTTTATTTGGGGGGGGGGGCAGAAAGAGAGAAAGAAAGAGAGAGAATCCCAAGCAGGCTCTATGCTGCCAGTGCAGAGCCTGATGTGAGTCTTGAACTCATGAACCATGAGATCATGACCTGGTCCAAAACCAAGAGTTGGATGCTCAACTAAATGAGCCACCCAGGCACCCTAGGGTTAATATTTTAAAATAAAAAGATTCTGTATCAAAGAAAGATAGATGACAGACAGATAGATAGATAGATAGATAGATAGATAGATAAGATAGATAGATAGGGATTCGGATTTCAACTTACTATTTTTCCCTGTTGTATCTCAGTGGGTAGCTGGGAGCCAAAGACACTGGAGTTCCACACAGAGCAAAGGGTCGGCAATTTCAAAAATAACACTGAATGGCTAATTTTGAGCAAATATGTATCTCAAATTCACACCATTTTATAGCTTGTTTTCACTATTCCCTTTAGATTCTGCAACGGTCATTTGCATATCAACTCTGTATTGTCAAAAGTTTAATGTAAAACACTGTGGTTTCATTTATTTCACCTTACTTGAGATCTGTAAATAAAGGATTCATCCCAAAGTTCCATCTATTATGGAGATGCTCTGAAAGGCAGAAAAGGCCATGTGTTGCAATGAAAGATAACATCCATTAAAAAAATGTATTTTTTCTATCTTTATTTCTAATAAGATCGCTAGAGATCTACCCAGCAGAAAGAAGGAAATATTCAGTTCACCAAAAGCCAATGAGAGTCTAGGCCTTTGTGAAATTTGAAATCATGTGCACATTGGTTTCCTATTTTTATTAAAAGAACATGCCCTGAAATATTTTTTTTTAATGATTTGTATTTTCCAAAAGCCTCTGGACTGGTCAGAAGGTGGGGCAGAATGCTATGTAAATGGGCCAGAATTCATATTTAAAGCTCCCGTGTACTTGTTTTAAAATGTCCTTACTATTTAAAGATCTGTTTGTATTCCTATTATGTCTTTTGATTTCACCACCATAGTTACTTGAGACCCTTTATAGCAAGACAGTAACATGCACACAAACAGACTGTAGCAACTATTAACGCCAGCAAAAGGATTAAATCAGAGTCCAAAAAGATCTTTGAAAGGCCACAGTGCTGCAATGCTTTCCTATACATGGTATTTTAATTCTGGTCCTTGAGCAGGATTTTAATTTTCTGTTGAGAGCATATTGTTCTTTAAATAAGAGAGAAAGGAAATAGCCAAAGAAATGAATTATAGCCCACAAATCTCCTAATATTACACTTGGCCAAGAAACCAAATTGACTAAGAAAATATGGGCTGCACCGATCATTTTAGTTTAGATCCACTCCACAGAGAACATGCCTCCAAGTATTTACCACCTCATTCATATGGAATTAGGATAAAAAACAAGAGGTAAAGAGTAATTCCAAAGGAGAGAAACACATAGTGTAAAAATTCTAGCCAGCCTAAAAGTTTTTCCCACAACGACAACACTCAAGCATGATCCATGAGGTCAAACAGCATATTGAGTTGTTTTTTGATGTATTTTTTTTTTTACTCAGAAAGCTTATATGACCAGTACACAAATACATACATTAAGTAAGACACAAACATCTGACCTAATCAGAAAAACTAGATCTCTCTGGAAATAAATTCCAGTGAGAAATGTGCCCGACCACATCCATTGTGAAGCTCTGCATCTGTGTTTCATCTCGACAACACTGTATGGAAACGAAAATCTCTTCACTTACAGTCCCCACAAAGTACAAATGTCTATTCGTGTCCTTATCTGTTCCGAACTACATATTTTAAAAAGTAAAGTATCAGAACACCTGGGTGCCTCAGTCAGTTAAGTCCCTGACTCCGGATTTCAGCTCAGGTCGTGATACCATGGTTCATGGGTTCAAGCCCCACATCACTGACCTCTCTGCACTGTCAGCACAGAGCCTACTTGGGATTTTCTCTCTCTGCTTCTCCCCTACTCATGCACTCGCGCTTGCCTCCTCCAAATAAATAAATAAACGTAAAAAAAAAACAATAAAGTATCTTTTTAGCCAGTACAGTAAATCAAAACACCACGGGATGAGCTCTGTCACTATTCAATGGCACATAGGAAACTTTATATGACAGTAAAGAGTCAACACATCATAAGCTACTTTGAAAACACAAAGAGGCAAACTGAAACACATCTGTCACAACAAATTTATGGACCTTGGAGTGCTTTTTCCAAAGAAGCCAATAAATGGCAAATTGTCACATTCTGAAAAGAAGGATAGAGCAGACAGGGTGGGTCTCCACTATTTGGAGTCTAGACAGATGTGGCATCAGGAAGCACAAACCGGCGTGTTCCCAGCACCAGCCAGGTCCTGCCCTGCCTTCAGCAGCTCTGTTACTTAACAAGTGTCTGCCCTTGTTCAAAACCCCCTTTTCAAAACTTCACGGGCTGGGAGTCATGCCAGTCGACAGACTTACCTGCTACTTGCCTGCAGACCTGGCGAGCTCCTGGCAAGTCAAGTCGGCACTTTTTCCACCGAAACGTGGTGGCTGCCGGGCCGCTCATCACCTACAGTTGCTTAAATGACGAGGAAAAAGATGCAGAGGAAGTGGACCACAAAAGCAGCCTGCGAACTGCACACTGGGATGTCCTGTTTTGGGGTGGCTTTTATTTTTCCCATGAGAGGATCTGACTAAACCTAACCCAGCCCTCCCCTAAATACCAGACAGGAAGTTACATTTAGCAGCGAGTGAAAACTCCTTAGGCCGTTTCTTATTGTTGTTGTTGTTGTTGTTGTGTTGTTGTTTTTTTTCATTGGCACAACTTGGAGCCTTTGAATGTTTCTAATGTACTACAAAGAGATTATAACTTTGCTTCCTGTTTTGACAGTGTTGGCTGGTAAGGAACACCTCCACCCACCTCCTTACCCACTACGTATATAAATAGAGGCATTTGCCCCGGCGAACAACTGGGCTGAAGAGTTTGGTTACATATTAACCACACTTCAAAGAATAAACTGGACTTGTTATTTTACTTCAATATGCATATATACCTTGGAGAAATGAAACAAAAGGATATCTTCTTAATTTCTTACACATTACTATGACAGAAAAAAAAAAAGAAGTTTACCCACACAGAATTATAAAATAAGAAGTAAAACATTTGACTCATATTTTCCAGCCTATTTTGTGTATGTGCTCTCTTGCTGTGCACATGTTATCCACACACATACGACAAGCCAGGAAAATCATTACCCAGAGTACCTTACTCTGTTTTTTTTCCTATTGTGTCTCTCCTGCTTCGCAACAGAAACTTTGTACTTATAAGCAAGATTTTCATATTTCATAGAATATGTACCTTATCAGGATACACACGAGCTTCAATTAAAATCCATCTCTCTTCGTGCTACGGGCTGAGATATGATAAAAAGAAACTTACCAGGACTTGCTCCAATCTCTGTGTGTTTCCTAGATTACAGGCTGTGTGACTCTGGCAAAATACTCTCTAATACAATCTTCAAATCTGTAAAATGGGAGTAGTGCCCCCACCTATTTCCTCAAATTGTTGTGAGGAGACAGCAAAAAGCACAGTGGTATGGATTACGTCACAGAGTCAAGCCCAATTCTTTTTTTTTTTTTTTATTTTTTTTTATTTCTAGGAGAGATAGAGACAGCGTGAGCAGGGGAGGGCCAGAGAGAGAGGGAGAAAGACTCTGAAACAGGCTCCAGGCTCTGATCTGGCAGTCAGCACAGAGCCCGACGCGGGGCTCGAACCCACGAACCGTGAGATCATGACCTAAGCGAAAGTCGGACGCTTAACCGACTAAGCCACCCAGGCGCCCCGAAGCCCAATTCTTTTTTGTAAGAGCTTCTATTGAGATATAATTCACATAGTATGTAATGAAGCCATTTAAAGTGTAGAATTCAAGGATTATTAGTATATTCACAGAGTTATGCATCCATCACCACAATTTCAGGACACTTTTATCACCCCAAAAAGCAGTCTCTCTACATTTTCTCCCCTACCCACCAGCCCTAGGTAACTATGAAAACCTACTTTCAGGTCTCTATAGGTTTGCTTTTCCCAGGCATCTTATATAAATAAAACTTTGGAATAGGTGGTCTTCTGTTACAAGCTTCTTTGACTTAATATAATGTTTTCAAACTCAGCACTTCACTTCTTTTTACAATTGAATAATATTCCATTGCATAAGTACCCCACATTTTATTTATTCACTCATCAGCTGATGGACATTTAGGTTATGTTAATCTTTGGCTAATATGGATAATGCCGCTATGAGGATTCAGGAACACGTTTTTATGTTCACATATGTTTTCATCTCTCTATAGGACTGCTGGGTTATATAGCAACTCTATGGTTAACCTCTGGAAGAACTCTCAGATAGTTTTCAAAAGTGGCCACACCATCTTACATTCCCATCAGCAGGGTAAGAAGGTTACAATTTATCCACATATTCACTAACATGTCTCATTACGTCTTCTTATTATCTTAGTGGATATGAACATCTCATTGTGATTTAACATGCATTTCCCAGGTGGTTAGCAAAGCCTAATTTTATCAGTATCCCAAAAATGTCTCCATTCTTCTAGACTGGGCTCAAGACTCAAAATACAGAACAACCAGTAAGGCATGGGGACCATTTAATCAAAATGGATAGTGGCTACTGAGCTGAAACAAGATCTTAAAGGTGTCCAGCTTTAGGAGTAGCTAGTTTCCAAAGACATGAAAAAATTTCAGAAGTGTTTAATTGGTATAGCTATACAGGTTCATACCAGCTAAATAACTACTGATTTTTGAATTAGATCTCCAGTAAGACACTGCTAAAGCGGTTGACCCTTCTTTCTCTACTAAAGGGCTGCTTAAGAAAACTTAAGAGAAGATGAAATTCTCAATGTAAATATGATATTTCAATCATTCACAAATCATTTCTTTCCTTCTGTCTTTTTTCCCCCATTCTGTCTTTCTATATGTGTCGTCTTCTTCAATACAAAGAGGTTCAACTAAAGCAGCCTTCTGAATAGCCATAATTATTTACAGGAAGAGATTTTAGACCAGATGTGATTTAAGATTGAGACTCTCACAAATTTTGAAGGTAGCCAAGAGGGAGAAGTCAAGATATAGACACTAGCAATATTTTCCCCTTCCCTCTTAGAAATGTGATATTGGATGAAAAGATATGTACGCCCTCTATGCTTATCACAACAGTATTTACAATAGCCAAATATGGAAGCAATCTAAGGGTCCCTTGATAAATGAAGGGATAAAGAAGCTGTGGTATATAGCAGTGTGTGTGTGTGTGTGTGTGTGTGTAAAATATTAGTCATAAAAAAGAATGAAATCTTGCCATTCACAACAACAGACATGTTGTTATCCTAGAGAGTATTGTGCTAAGTGAAATAAATCAGACATAGAAAGGTAAATCTCATATGATTTCATTGATATGTGGAGTCTAAAAACAAAACAAACAAACAAACAGGTACAGATTCATAAATGCAAAGAATAAACTTGTGATTGCCAGGTGGGAGGGGTGGGGTGATGGGCAAAATAGGTGATGGGGATTAAGAGGTAAAGTTTCCATTTTATAAAATAAACAAGTCACAGAAATGAAAAGTACAACACAACGTATATATAATAGTCTAGTACCTTTGTATGGTGACTGATGGTACCTATACTTACCACAGTGAGCACCGTGGAAAGTACACAATTGTCAAATCACTATGTTGTACACCTGAAACTAGTGTAACACTGTGTCACCTATACTTCAAGTAAAAAAGAAATGTGATATGGGGAGAACAGTAATTATTCTAATTCAAAGGGATTATCTAATCTAATGCAGTCTAACTCAAAGGAATTACAGTTTTATTCAGACGATGGTGCTTGAACAAATTCATGTTACAATATTGTCTCTTTCCTAAAACATCCTATTTTAGGATTTTAATTTTCTTAATCCCTAAAAAAAAAAAAGAAACAGAAACAGAATAAAACCTACATAAAACATGACAAAGAAAATATAAAAATGACATAAGCTTTAAAAAATAACAAATTTTTCTTTATTTTCCAATATAAGGCCTCAAGCCTTACAACATGTATTAATAATATGATTCATCCCTCTTCTAAGAAATTTTCCATGTCCCAAGGTTGCACTATGTAATCCATTGTTCTAGTTATTTCTTGGCATGCAGCTAACTATGAAAGTGGCCGCTGAACTTTCCTATGTCAAATAGAACTTTCCATTGTGGGAAATTTCTACAACATTCATATTAAGCTAAGTGGAACTGTCATCAAAGCTCAGGGGCAAATATAGTCTGTATCAACCAATACAACTTCTAAAGTATGTTCGATGCAAGAAAAGCAAACCATTGATCAAACACAAGTGAAAAGGCTTTATCAGAGTTTCAGTAAATACTTGATGGTAAAGAAAATCAGAAGCAACAATCAGCTTATCAAAGTTATCTGAAAGTTCTTCTAAAAGGATCTAATGGGAGGCACTTTTTAAAACTGTTCTGTAATGTCAGAACCCACTCCATACACAGACCCTTTCTGCTAGATTACACGGTGACCTCATTTCGAGTTCTTGTGAAATCAATAGACCATTTATGCTGCAAGTATCTGTCTAGGGTATGCACTTTCTTATTCAATCTGGTGTTGACAGCAGTAATCAAATTTTGTACATACCACTAGGTCTTTTATAGCTCAGCAGCAACTGGCTGCCGGCCTAGGTCTACTCTCACCAAAAAGGAGAGAAGGGATTGGACTGGAGAGAGAAACACAGAACGTATCAGTTGAAATTACAGGGGGTGGTGTTGAAGCCAGAGAGTGAAGCACAGGCAGGGGAGGGGAGACTCAGCTCAGGCCTAAGTGAGCAGACAGACTCTGGCTGTTAAAGGCACACTTTTTTTTCACCCTTTCTGTTATCTGCAAACCCTCTTGGCTTTGAACATCTCATTATAATGGTCATTCCTAACTAATGAACCCACATCTAACCCTGTAGAGATGCAGATAAAAGCTAGAAACAAATCACACCCTCCATCCACCACCAGAGAGGGCAAGGGTAAGGGAACACTGGAGTTACGGCACTTCCCACGAACTCTCTAGACACTACTGGCTTCATTTTGTAACTCTTCTACATGCACTTAGACTAGAATCAAACATTTTTCTCAGATCAAAAAATGCTAGGTTAGAGGCGCCTGGGTGGCTCAGTCGGTTAAGTGTCTGACTCTTGGTTTAGGCTCATGATCTCGCAATTTCATGAGCTTGAGTCCCGTGTCAGTCTCTGTGCTAACTGCACAGCCTGCTTGGGATTCTCTCCCTCCTCTCTCTCTGCCCCTCCCCTGCTTGCTAGCGCTCGCTCTCTCTCTCTCTCTCTCTCTCAAAATAAATAAATAAATAAACATTTTTTAATGCTAAGTTAATCTTCTTAGGATAAAAACAAGCTCAGTTTTTAAACTAATTGATGAGAGAGGAGACCTGACTTTGAAATTGTACTGGACTTGCTGTCTTAGACTTCAAATCTGCAAGAAATCACACTCTAGCTAATAGATATTTTTTAAAAGCAGCATGGATGCTGCCACTTCCTGGTATGACAAGTAACTTTTTTCTCACATTTTAAAATTTGAAACAAATTTAGATTTCCCAAAAAAGGTATAAAAAGAGTCACCCAGAGTTCTCCTACTCCTCACCTAGCTTCCCCAAACATCGTCACCGTATTACACAACCAGAATACGAATGTCAAAACCAGAGAATTAGCACAGATGCAATACTACTCTACATAACTACCCCTACAGAACATATCCAAATGTCTCCACTTGTCCTCTTTTTCTGATTTGTGGTTCAGTCCAAGATCCTGCACGCAAGCAACACTTCAAAAATCCAGGATGTGTCCTTTTCAATAAATCATGCACTATCTAATGAACATTCGTGATCCCTCCAAAAGCTCTGTTTCTTTTCATGCTAATGAGGAGGTGTCATCATTAACCACGGAGTCTTCTAGGCTAGGAGTGTTCTTTTCGTCCACAATTCTCCTCATATTTCAGCTGTGAGCCTTATCAATCTCACTGTGTAAACACAAGTCAAAAAGACCTTCACAATACCTTGTCCAAAAACCTTGAACCAGATGTTTGCCGAATCAGAACTTTTCCCATTTGAGCAAAGTTAATAGAGCACATAGGACATATATTACATTAAAACAATAACAAAAAAAAAAAAAAAAAAAAAACCAGCAAGATTCAGGGCCATTTCCCCTAATCAAACACATTAATAGTTCTGCAACAAATGTGTATGTGTCATGAATGGTAGGCGGGATAGGTAAAGCATCCTAGCAGTTCAAGTCAGATTTTACCACCAAATGAGTTCAAGGTCAAGCTCAGGTTTACTGTCAAATGAATTACAAGAAGGTACACTTTGGTTTCCAGAGTTCTTTTGAACTACTCTAACTGCAGAGGAGGAACTGTGGAACTACCTGTGAAATCCAATGGCCTCATTCGTCTCCCGCCCACGTCAACCACATCCCCGTCTACTCTCCTGGTAGAGCCACCTGCAATGTCACCTCTGCCTCTAGGCTCTCTTCACTCCAACTCACATTCCCAAAGATCCCCCGAGTGACCGTTCTCAAACATCTACAACTCCCTAACCTCATAATCCTTAAAGATTTCTCATGCCAGAAAAAGGGGGAATTTGAAGTCCACTCATCTTCATGAGGTTTACAAAGGTCTCCACCATCTGAGCCAACTCCCAGCCATGCTGATCATCTACACAGCAAGACAAAAAAGGTATAGTCTCTGTCCCTTAAGATTCCCACAATCTAATTCAAGCCCTTCCATATTTTTATCAGAGTAATTACTGTTTAGATTACAACCTCTAAATGTGGACCTTTTAACTCATTTTTTCTCTAGCTAGGAAAATCTACCTTACCTCTTAATCACATTAAAGATTACTAACAAAATCCCACATGTTGACATGAAAAGGATTTTCACATGATTTTAATAATATATCTAAAAATACAACACTACTGTTGATATGGTTAAAACAATTACAAAGAGCAAAAGCCAGAAAAACTTTTATAAAAATAAGCAAACCAAAAAAGTAACATCAAGGATGGTATTTAATGGGCTGAGTGATTTCTCATGGGATTGTTTTTCCAAAGCATGAAGATATAAATAAAATCTGAAATCATGCCTTTGTTTCCATATTAGTATATTAATGGAACAGAATGACATTATGATCAACAAAATTGCATTAGGGTGAGTTAAACCAAAATGCCCCCCATTGAAGAGCTTCGAATTTATCCCCAATCACGCAGAGGCTGACCTCAGATGCAGGCTTTAAGAAGATGCCAGCGAAGGAGGAAAGAAATCATATTAAGTATTATTAGTTTCATTTTCTAGTGTGCAAATAGTCAACGATAGCTACTTGGAATGAGGGATTAAAAGAAAAATTCCTAGAAGTTGTATTTCGGAATTAAATGACAAACTTTCTTACAATTACCTCAGGAATCCTGCACAGAAGTAGTGAGATTAAGAGGTAAAACAAGTACCACCAAATCCCTTAAAATGAGAGTTGTAGGGAAAGGGGGTAGGCGCACACATCCACTCCCTACACCTGGACCTAGGAGGGATTCCCTCCCGGGATGGCCCTCCTCTCACACGTGTGTGTGTGTGTGTGTGTGTGTGTGTGTACACACACATGTAGCAAGGTTTCTCACCAGCAGTGTTATTTCCAAACAAGATGATGACTGCCTGGAATCAACTGAGGAGAGGCCTGCAGTAGCCGACAGCAATCTGTGTTAGAACAGGCCAGCCCTCCATGGCCACAGAGTTTTGCCAGGACTCTGCAGAAGCCGCGTCCACGCTGCCAGGGCAGCAGAAGGAACCCTGCAGTACTGGCTGCTTAAGGCAGGGATCGCTGGGATGGCGACTCCAGCAGCAAACAATCCACTCTTGCAGAAGAAAGGAAGGTCACTAGCCGGGTTCTTTAAGGAGCAGGAACAGTTATTTAATAAGGAGAAGAAAACAACACAAATGCTTTGAAAGGAAAGAGGAATTTCAAAATATTGTTTCAAAAAGGAAGAAAATGGAAGTGAGCTTTCCGAATGTTTCACATGTACTGTTTTCAAATATCAGGTGAAAAAGAAATGCTTCCATTTCTCATGTAGCTTTGTGTTGCCATCACTTATAGCACAGTGACGACTGGCACATTGCAAGGACTTAAGAAAAGAACATTTGCTGAAAGAAGTGAGATGAGCTGATGTGGAAGACATCAGAGCAAACGGTAACAGTGAGTGTGTGCCTGGCTGGCTCAGCTGAAAGAGCACGTAACCCTTAATCTTGGGGTCATGAGTTCGAGCCCCAAGTTGGATATAGAGACTACTTAAATAAATGAAACTTAAAAAAAAAAACGAGAGCGAAGTTAACAGTGGCCAGGACAGTGAGAGGAACCCAGGTCGGCTCTCGCATCCAGAGAGCACAGCGCACACGGCAGGCCACCTGATGCAGCAAGGTCTATGTCAGGGGTGAAATGAGAAACTGCAGCTCGAGGGAAGACCCCAAAACTGCATAAAGGGACTCCCCAGGAGACTAGAGAGCTGTGGCCAGGTGAGAAGGGCAGAAATATAAAGGTGGACCCATTTTTAAAAGTAGAAGCAAAAGAACTGGCAACCTGCTGGGCTGTAGAACAAAGATCAGCAAGTGACTTTTCTTGAAGTGCATCTGCTGGCATTTTGAGGAAAATTTCTCCACTGTCCAGAGGGTTCTAGAACCATCATGCTTCATGAGAAGGTATGATGAAGAGAAGCATGGGGACTATCCTTTATTGTTGGCAGTAAAAACATTCAGTGGGAAAAAAGTAGCCTGAGTCACACCCATAGTGTACACCAGTCTACACATCCAGACATGTGGCTCATAACACTTTGTCCTTCGGTCACTTGCAGTGACGATCTCAATCCAGTAGTCTTCTTTTTGGAGCTCTTATGCAAATCTGAGGATGTTGGTCCCTCAGAAGATATGGGTATTAACATGTGTGAGTCATCTGTAAACTCTGCCTGCAGCTGATACCACACAAAGATCGTCCTGTCTAATTATGGACATGCCCACCCAAACTCCCATGGGTCATACCTCTCAACTTGTGAGTGAAGCATAAGCATCTACTGGTGACAACTTAGGGTAAAGAGTGGGGAGAACATGAAGGAAGGATCCAGAAAATAACAAGGCAGAAACAATGCCAAGGAACTGACCAGGACTATTTTCAATCAGGTCCAGGACTGCTGAGATCATAGCTTCCAAGAGGTAATTGGATGAGGAACAGAACAAGCAAGTACTGGTTATCACTCAAGAATTTATGAGCCATGGGACTCAACAACAAGGTCCCAGGGCCCAAGGCCAGTCAGCAAGCTGTCTGGTTTACTGAGCGCCTGCTCTGTTCCATGCAGCGCACTGAAAACCAGTTCCCAGGCAACACTAAGTGCCAAGGAAAGGAGTGCTGTGGCACCTGCTATCACTGCGGGCATCAGGCTGAAGCCCCTAGACAGGCTGGAGCCTGTAAAAAGGGAAAGGAGAGGGCAGAGGCTGAGCAAACAAGGTGGGAGTGAATGCTACAGAAGGCAAGAAATGCACAAGCAGCCTATTGTTAAAGTATTCTAAGAAGTCACAAAGAACAGGGAGGAAGATTGGAGGGTGGGACGTGGAAACAATTCCAGAAGGTACAAAAGAGAAAACAGTGATCCAGAAATAAGGCAAAAACAGTCAGGCCCTCTATCCCAGGGCAGTCCCTGATGGTGCACAGGCCACGCCCAACTTTGCAGCCGGATCACCGGCGTACCATTCCACAAGCAGCGCCACTCTCCAAAGAACGACTCCCCTCGGGGAGTGTCCACAAATAAATCTGTCTATCTACAAAAGTATAAATAAAGCAAACGTAACAAACTTGGTTTTAAATTGGAAATGCTGGGGGGGCGCCTGGAGGGCTCAGTTGGTTGAACTTATAACTCTTGATCTTGGCTCTGGTTATGATCTCAGGGTTGATGGGATCAAGCCCCACATCGGGCTATGCACTGACAGCGTGGGGCCTGCTTGGGATTCTCTCTCCATCCCTCCCTTCTCAGTTGCACACACACGAGCGCCCTCTCTCTCAAAATAAATAAACTTTTTTAAAAAATGTGTTAGGAGCGCCTGGGTGGCTCGGTCAGTTAAGCATCCAGCTTCGGCTCAGGTCATGATCTCATGGTTCCGGAGTTCAAGCCCTCCATCAGGTTCTCCTGACAGCTCAGAGCCTAGAGCCTGCTTCAGATTCTGTCTCTCTCTCTCTCTGCCCCTCCCTGGCTCATTTTCTGTGTCTGTCTGTCTGTGTCTCTCTCTCTCTTTCAAGAATAAACATTAAAAAAATTTATTAATATATTCAATTGGAAATGTTGGGCTCAAATATCTTTCTGGAGGAAGCCAATTCAGTAGAGCACTGGAGGCCCTGATGTCCCTACTGGACCATCAGTATGCAACCTGCTCAGTAAAACTCACCAGCTTTAGGGACCTCTGAACTTCAAAGTTTCTTCACCTCCATTTTCACTGATGCCTGCAAAATCCCTACAAGTTAAGCTGTATCAGTATCTCAACTCTGCTTTGAAAGATGAGGTAACTGAATTCCAAGTGACACCGAGTGAAACACCACTTCGCTTTGGACTTTCATAGCCTCAGAACCAGCTCCCAGCCCTTTTCCTTCCACCAATCGTGAGCCTTCTAAAGCAGCTCGCCGACATCCAAGGGCAGTGCCTGAAACAACATGGAGCCCAGAGGTTTCCAAGTTAGTAAATGATGCTATACAATACTTCCTCTCTTCCTCAGAGTTGTAGCCAAAAGTCATATGAAACCAAGAGGAAATGGATGTTTCCCAACAGCAGTAAGGTTCCAAGTATCAGATAGCAGCTGCAGCTGCTGAAAGCCTGGGCTTCCCCACCCTAGTCCCAAACCCTGGCAGAAACGCTAGCCTCGGAACCCCGCAGCCGCTCACATGTAAGTCTCCCAGCAACAGAAGGAAGAAAGGACTCAATGCCTCAGCTCTCAAGGGCATTAAAATCACACCCTGAAGGAAGAAGGTTGGTGACTCTTCACAGGAGCTACTAACCTGACCCCCCTCCACACCAGAAAGAGGGGGGGAGGAAAAGGAAATGAAAGTAAGTGACTCTAGGTTCTGGATTTCATGTGCAAGAATAGCCAGCAACAGGTGCAGCGTTCCAGTGAAATTAAGACTCTCTAAACGCCATTTGCCTCTGCGGCACCAAGAGGCCAAGCACAGAAACACAACATTAGCAGCGATGTCAGAAGTGCAATACCCTCATCATTTTCTCACCAGTAGCAATTCTGTAAAAGAAAAAAAAAAATACCACACAGACCACAAAACATGTCTCTGCTGACACACAATTTCTTTCACATAGTCCTCTCCCCAGTTTACTCCAAAATAATTTAAACGTTGGTCATACTAAAACATTTTTTTCATGCCTAGTGACTAGCACAGGACCTGGTATATACAGTAGATGGGAAATATGCATTTACCAAACGAAGGAATGAAACCAACAAGCAGGTATTTGAAAACTTGTCTTCACAAATAACGATAACCAAAATCTTACCTTCAGAATAACATACAACTCTGTTTTTCTCATTTTCTCAAAAATAGAAGAAAAGGTCGGAATCAGGAGCCCAGAGAGCAAGAGATATCACTATGAACAGATCAGGATATGCCAACCATCCATCTCCCGGCTTAGAAGGTCTGCCGGCTACTCCTTGGTATTGACAGACCTACACACAACGGATTCTCATCTGGAGGACAGCAATTCTGCCTTTAGATTTTCCTCTCTTTCAACATGGCATTTCATATAGCATTTTCCACCTGCCATTACTAAAGAATACACAAAATAAATTTTGTTGTGTAATGTTTTCAACAAGATAAAAATAATCCACAGGTAATATGTTTCGGAAAATGTGCCAAATGTGATGTAAGAAAAATAGGAGTGTGGGAGCACCTGGGTGGCTCACTCAGTTAAGCATTCAACTTCAGCTCAGGTCATGATCTTGTGGTTCACGAGTTCAAGCCCCACGTCAGGCTCTGTGCTGACAACTCAGAGACTCTCTCAAAAATAAATAAAACATTAAAAATCTTTTTAAAGAAAAAGAAAAATAGAAGTGTGGATATGATGTAGTAGAGATGAAGCCACTTTATGAATTATAAAAACTGATAAAAGGAGTAGAGGAAAATGGCATGAAATTGAGCCCATAGATGGAGATTATCTGTTGCACAGATACTGTGCTAAATAAAAAGAACATTATCAGTGTGAAAAATGTCACTGATTTATAGGAGATAAAGGGCTTAAATAATGGCATTAATTATAAAAGTAAAATGGCACAGCACAGACAAGAATAAATCATCAAAATTATGAGATGTCTGAGAACTGAGTACAAATAAAAATATAGTGTAATGTATATTTTATAAAATTACCATAATGAGTCCATTTAAAGCACTCTTCATTCAATTTTCTTTAAATTAATTTCTCTTTTATTTTTAACTTAAGATATCTGAGTAGAATTCCTCTCATCCCTAAATATTCAAATTAAAAATGCTTAGATTTTTTAAGTCATCCCTCCAAGAATCAAAAATAACTACTTTCTTTTACCTTTCAAAGGTCTTGAATAAACTTCTTAACTGAGATCCTAAATGCCTAATTAAGAATTACTTCAAATTCAATAAATAAACTGGAATAGCAAGTATATTAAGAGTGCTTCATTTTTTAAGTGACATTTTTTAAGTGCTTCATTCATTCATTTACCCATATGCAAGGATCTTTCATCCCTACAGGCCAGGCATTGCACAAGGCAATACAGACAACAGTGGTGAATAAGAAAATCTTAGTCCTCTCCTTTACGGAACTCACAGTCCAGGGGACCCATCAACAACAAAGTAAACGAAGCAATTGGCATTGGGACCAGTGGGCTAAAGCAAGCAACACGACAGGTGGTAGGAGATAACAGGATGAAATCTACTTAGATGGGTAACTTGGAAGGACAGGCAACTTGGAAGAGATGCAATTGAACCCAATGCCCAATCCCAGAAAGAGCAGAAGGAGCTACCCAAGAGCCAGGGCACAGGTATTCCTGGCAGGGGAAGGAGCTTGCAAAGAGGCAGTACCCAGAGCTGAAAGCTGGCCAGGGATGGTACCATGGGCAGTGAGAGAGGAGGCACGTTATCAATACGGAAATAGCACCTCACCACATGATTCACCCGGCATGCCTTTGCCATTATACACACTTTCTCTTCGCCTGGAATCTTTCTCTTCCATACTCCCCTCTGCCACCTCACTGGTCCTTCTTCCGGAAAACATTCCCTGACCCTCCAACGGAGACCAAAGACTCCAGGAGTTAATCCCTCCTAACCTGTGACCCCATAGCACCTCGTATGACATTTTTACACCTCTTACCGCACTGCACTGAATCGCTGTGTTCAAGGACCCATAAGCAGGGATCTTGCCTCATTTGTCTTTGTTTCCTGGTGGTCTGTACGGGACTTGGCACCAGCAGATATAAAATAAAGTGAGTGAATGAACAAACCAAAAGAGGGATGGACATAATTTATGCCACCAACACCAATTTGTTACCCAGTACTGGAGATCTGGAGTAGCACCTTGGATACAGTTCACTGACCCATTTATAGCGTGTGCGGCAAGGGGATTTCTATCCCCTCACGACTGTCATAGAGCAAACACTTCTGGGCAAATCTTCTTACATCACAGAAAGGCAATGGAATAATCTTCACAGAGTATCATTAGACACTGGCACCAATTCATTCACATTCACAAACACGCTTCAAGTGCCAGGCCCCGCATGAGGCTGTGAGGCTGGCAGTGGCCCTGGTCATGAAGATCTACAACGTCAGTGAGCAGAGCAAATCCCATTTCCGAAATGCTGTTAATGACGGACATAATAAGATTCTTTACATGTAACTAACTTCTTTCAGAATATTCAAAGAAAAAAAATTTAATTCCAAGGTCACCCAGAGGACAAAATAATTTAGAATCTGTTGCTCAGTAATTTTCACACTAATTCTTGGCTCACTGAGTCATGCCTGGGTTTCCTGTCTACAACCAGTGGACAAAAACGGAAACAACCATAACATTCTAAGCGAGTGTTCATTACCTGCCTGTGACCCTTTGTCTCCTCCATGTGTAGAATCAGATGTCAGTTCCATTTCTCATTGGCTCGGCGTGTCCTTCAAAGGTGGTTAAGATTCATAAACCAACCATGCATGTTTTCTGAAGTCACAAAAATATATGTATCCTGCTGCCGCTGGAGATGCTTTGATGGAGTCAAATTGGAAAGCAGGGCCAACCAGTATGGGAACCGTGGGGAGAGGAGTCCCTCCCAACTGCCCAGACCAGAATGGTTGCATTCCTGCCACTGTGCACAGCCCAATCCTGGTCTACTCCATCTGAGCCTTGGCCAGGCCTCCGAGCCTGTGGCCTTAAAATCCACAGGTGTGACAGCACTTATCTGCCCGAGAACAGCAAGGTATGCATTTCCACAAATACCACTGTTCAAACTGCTCAGAATCCAAAGGAGCTAAAGCACTTCCTCAGTTCTCCGTGGGTTTTCCTTCAATTTGTGCCAGAAGCAAATCTGGGTGAGGGAAAATGTTTAGGAATGACACAATAAAAAATGGTAAGTGTCTAGCTCTCAAAAGAGAGCTTTTCTCATAGCTGTACAATTTTTCAACCTATATATTCCCAACTAATCTCTAAAGCTTTCAGAGATTTAACCATTAATAATAATATACTAAATAATAGATGCCATGAAGCCCAAAGGTAAACTATGCTCTTCAACTAGAATTAAAAATACTATTGAACGAAACACAGACTGAATATTTTGTCAACCTCAAGGTGCAGCCTCATTCACTCATTCCCAATCTGTCCTCATCCAGGCTTTCTATGGGCTGAGCCCTGCCCTACTTAGGGCCTATACACAGGATCTGCCCTCAGCCAACATCAGAGCGTCAACTTAAATATGGCTTCCATCACCACTAGTGCTCATATCTGGCCCCCCCTGATACTCTGTTACAGCACTTCAAGACATTTATCCCCTAGCAAGAAAACAACTATTTGTACATTCTGCAGTTTGTTATCTGTATCTTCTACGAGTCCACACATTCCAGAAGCTGGACACCAGAACTGTTATCAGTTGTGATGACCATGCCGGTACAATGGCCGTACAATGGCCGCCATATGGAGTACTCAACAGAGTTATTTCCATCTCCAGTTGCTGTCTGTAAAAGTACTCTTCATGGCACACTGTTGTCACTGCCAAAGCCCCAAGGATATAAATGTTCGTCTTACACCATCAGCTTCATTGGGGGTTATTTCAATGCAAGGGGTCCATGAACTTGGACAAGAAGAAAAACCAGCTTTTCCTGGAACCTCTAACAAAAATCTGCCTCTCTGTCACCAAGGTAGATCCTACAAGGTAGATCTTGTAAGTGAACTTCAATATAATTGGTTTTCCTTTCTAATGCCATGTGCTTTATTTTATGCATTTAAAAACATGCATCTGGGAGCACCTGGGTGGCTCAGTTAAGCGACCGACTTCGGCTCAAGTCATGATCTCACAGTTCAAGGGTTCCAGACCTGCATCGGGCTTTGTGCTGACAGCTCAGAGCCAAAGCCAAGGGCCTGCTTCTGATTCTGTGTCTCCCTATCTCTTTGCCCCTCCCCCTGCTTGTAGTCTGCCTCCCTCTCTGTCAAAAATAAATAAACTTAAAAAAAATGTTAAAACATGTGTCATGAATCACCACACTGCTAAAGGGGTCTATGGGTCAAAAGAAAAAGTAGGAAGGTGATAAAAGTAAAAAATAAAAACCCTAGTCTACATCATTATCATGAGATATAAACATCTGATGAACCAAAAAATACTTCTACTGTTTTTAATGGATTGAACATATTTTTACTCACTAGGGAAAAAATATAAAGTATTTCTGAAAGACAATTCAAAATAAACAGAATTATTAAAGAAGTTATTTTTATAATAAATAGAGATATTCATTTCATTAGTTTCAGTACAAAACAACTATAAAAAAAGAAATTCTTGGAGAGCCTGGGTGGCTCAGTCAGCTGAGCATCCGATTCTGATTTTAGCTCAGGTCATGGGTTTGTGGGATTGAGCCCCACATTGGGCTCTGCGCTGACAGCACGAAGCCTGTTTGGGATTCTCTCTCTCCCCCTCTATCTGATCCTCCCCCTCTCACGCTCTTGCTCTCTCAAAAATTAATAAACTTAAAAAAATTCTCAAGAAGGGTGCCTGAGTGGCTCAGTCGGTTGAGCGTCCGTCTTCAGCTCAGGACATGATCTCACAGTTCGTGGGTTCAAGCCCCGCGTCAGACTCTGTGCTGACAGCTCAGAGCCAGGAGCCTGTCTTCAGATTCTGTGTCTCCCTCTTTCTCTGACCCTCCCCTGCTCACACCGTCTCTCTC
This sequence comes from Crocuta crocuta, assembly GCF_008692635.1. NCBI lineage: Eukaryota > Metazoa > Chordata > Mammalia > Carnivora > Hyaenidae > Crocuta > Crocuta crocuta. The sequence continues at coordinate 7,922,248 of NW_027532015.1, forward strand.
TCTCAAAAATAAATAAAGCATTAAAAAATTTTTTTAATTCTCAAGAGACATTTACAAATTTAATAGTTAGTAGTGTAAAATAAAGATAATAGATATCAACTATTAAATATCCTTGACAGACTCTTTTTGAGATGTAATTAACATATAACATCATATTAGTTTTAGATGTATTACACAATGACCTGATATATGTATATATTACAAATGATGACCACAATAAGTTTAGTTAACACCCATCACCACATAGTTTCCTTTTTTGCTTGTGATGAGAACTTTTAAGATCTACTCTCTTAGTATAGTAACACCTCCTCGTACCTTTCAAGTATGCAATACAGTATAGTTAACTGTAGTCACCATACTGTATATTAAATCCTCGGGCTTTATTTATCTTACAATTAGAAGCTTGTACTTTTTGACCATTTCTACCCATTTTGCCTACGCCCTACCTCCTGCCTCTGGCAGCACCAAACTGTTCTCTGTGAGTTTGGGTTTGTTTGTTTGTTTTAATTCCACATATAAGTGAGATCACACAGCATTTGATCTTTGGTATCTTTGACTCATTTCACTTACCATAATGCCCTCACGGTTCTCACACATTGTTGCAATTCTTTGCAGGATTTCCTTTTTTTTTCAATAGCTAAATAATATTCGTGTGTGTGTGTGTGCGTGCGTGCATACATCACATCCTCTTTATCTAGTTATCTGTAGATGGAAACTTAAGTTGCTCCCATGTCTTTAATGATATTGAATACTTTTCTGAGATTCTATGTTTATGTTTTTACTCATTTTTTGAGAGAGAGAGAGAGAGACAGAGTGTGAGCAGGGGGTGGGGCAGAGAGAGAGAGGCAAACACAGAATCCAAAGTAGGCTCCAGGCTCTGAGCTGTCAGCACAGAGCCCGATGACGTGGGGCTCAAACCCATAAACCACAAGATCGTGACCTGGGCCAAAGTTGGATGCATAACCATCTGAGCCACCCAGGCACCCCCTGGGATATTCTTGATAATGATGGGACTCCTCTTTTTCCAGAAAGACACATCTTTGAATCAATAAGCCCCTGGAATTTGCAAACTGAGGATAGGAACCAGACAGGGTTACAAAATATATTACACTCCTTTCTACCATAGTTACAAGCTACCAACCAGAGATGTGAATATATGCGCATACCTACCAGGAGGAGGAACATAGTAATCATTAACACCTGCTGTGAGTTCCTTTAATCAGCCAACCATTAATATCCACAAAACCAATTTTCAAAAGTAGCTCTGGAGAGAAAGGAGAAGCCAGGCCCGGATGGACTTAAAAGGCCAGTGAACAACATCCAGGGGCTGGGTCAGCAGAAAAAGCTCAGAGAAGGTATAAGAACCAACTTTTGCGATCCTCGGCGGCAGCCAGCGGGACCCAGCTGCATTATGAGGATTGCCCTGGAAGATGAAATACTATAGCTTTTTTCTCACACAAATTCAGTTTTTGGCCAGTTCAGTTCAGCCCCTCCAGTTATATTCAGTAACTTTCTCACTCTTTCCCACCAAAAGGAAAACAACTGGAAAGAAATGGTCCTCACACCCCTGCTCTCTTCTTCCTCCTCCCATTTCCCCTCCCCCTCCCCCTCTCCCTGTTTACATGGACACTTAGGACTTGGAGCCCAACGTCTGCCTGCTTTAAGCCACAAGGAGTCACATCTCTTCCGGAATATTAGCAAAACCCCCTAAACCTCACACAGTTAATAAAAACTTGAAATCTCTAGAAGTGCACATACCCCACCATTCCCACCAGAACACTTCCTGGAAATCTGTGAACACATTCCTTGTCAGGTACACATCCACTAGAAAACCATCAACCACCAAATGAAGGAGGGTCTGAAGGAAAGTGAGCAAAAAGTTTTCTTGAGGTCCCGGGTAACCCAGGGCAGCAGGAGAAAGGTACTGAGTTTGGGATCACTGTTTAATCCTGGGAAAGTCATGTCTTCCTCCTTGACGGAGTTTCCTCCATTACCAGGCAATAGAAATGGAGGAGATGGTCCCTTAAGACATCTTCCAGCTCAAAAGTTCTATGAAGGTCCCGACTGCCACAGAGTCATCCATGGTTACAAGTGAGAGATAAGAGCAGAAGAAGGCCACTTATCTCTCTCTCTCTCCCTCTCTCTCTCTCTCTCTCTCTCTCACACACACACACACACACACGTACGTCAGGAAATGCTGGAAAGGGACCATCGAAGCTTGAAGGTTTTCTTGCTCTTAGCCCTTACCCAGAATTTTTAGTCCCTTACATTTGTATTTCGTTACAACCACAATGTGTGAAACGTCTCACAGAAACTGTTCCCATAACACTAGCAATACAGAAGGTATGTGGCAAATGTGAGGCAAAGCTTGTTGCAAAAAACCGGGACATTTACAATTCACATGCACAGTGGGTAATTTCTTAAAGAACCTGGTCCTGGAAGAAGACAACTACTGAAAAAAACTGAGGCGACCATATTATTCAGAGGTCTCTGTGACTGCCAAAAAAGTAATCTCGTGCAGATTAACTGCCAATAAAATTTTTCAGCGAAATGATTTCCAAAGTAAATATATCAGTACATGCTTCTCAATTTTTACCAAAGTAATAAATACACATTGTTTGTTCTTAATCAAATAGGACTATATCAAAATGCAGCATTCCTGCCTCAGTCCTTCTTTCAAGGAAGGGGCTACCACCTTCCATCTGTGATCTATTTGTCCTGACGTTCATTTCCACACTTCTAAAGGGTACACTTGTACTGCTATTTTCTGAGTGTAAGTCAGACAGTATTTACAAAATTTTTGTTAAGGTAAGTAAGACCTTACCTCTGTTATATCCACTCTTCCAATCTCTTTCCAGTGGTTTTTTTTTTTAATTTCTGATATCATACTTATAGTCTGCAGGATTCCTTTCTTAATCTCTGACTGATTTTTCAAAGCATTCTGATCTTATTTCAAAGATGCAATGATTTTCCCATCTCTCTGAGGATATTTATGACATCATTTTCCTCCTCTCTCCTAACTTTCTTTTGTCTGTTAATAGGATTTGGCTTTAACAATGAAAGGTTCCCTCAAACATCGGACTCCTGGCAGCCCCTCACATTTCAACATGAGGCAGGCAAATGCCCATGTTCTATGTGTTTGGGTGTTACCTGCCAACCGGTAGACTCACGGAAGGTAATCAAATTCTAGGCTGTAACTATGCTATCCTCCCAATAAAAGCATCCTCTGATTTGGGGCCAGTATACCTTCAGGAATTCTAGGATTTCCCAGTCTTGATGTGCCTTCATCTTCTTGGGGTCAACTCAGAACCTTGCCCTTCTCTTGGGACAGATCACAAGGCAGAGTTCAATTTCTTTAGGGAAAATGTAAACCCATATTCTACTGTGCAGGTTAAGGAAGAAGAGAAACTATCTAAGAGTCAACGCACACTGTTTACAGATCTCAACCAAACTCCTAGATTTTTAACCCCAAACATCTCCCACTTTCCTGTGACTCAACCTCAGGCAGTACTAGTGACTCTGCATGAGGGGCCTTACAAAGCCTGGGGGGTGCAATAAGAGCCCTCTCACCACCACCCTCTGCCCTGGACCCCTCAGTAGTAACCACTCCGCCATCATCTATAAACAGGTGATGCCTTGCCCATCCAAAGCCACTCTGTCTCCACCTCCCTTTGGCCGTATTAGTTTTTTTTTGTTTTTTTTTTTTTTGCTCTGCTGTAATTAGACTGTCATTATGGCCGCAAGCAGTGATAAACATATATCCACTCTTCTACTTTTAACTACAAGTTCTGCTCTCTTCAATTTATTCTTAGGAAGAGTCCTAAAATGGCCTCATTACTATATGCCAGGCACTGGTTCCCCATGGCAGTAGCGTGCAGGCTAGACTTGCTTCTCACAGACTCGAATTCCAAAACACAGTCTTGCTGAATATTTAACTGCCAGTTAACTATTCTTGTCATGATTAGGTCCTATTTGGAATGTGAATTTAATATTTACAATATGATACACAGTCATTTCATACATAGCAAAATTTTATAGTTACGGCATCAGATTACATTTCTTTCCTTTATTTTTAAATGTGAAATTGTACTGTACATTCAGTAATTCAATCCAGCCAAATTATGGCTGCTATTTGGAGACCGCAATTCACTTTACATACTGAAAATAAAAAAATTGCATTAAAATGTTATTACACATTGAAATAGAGGCGCCTGGGTGGCTTAGTTGGTTAAGCGTCTGATTCTTGATGTCAACTCAGATCATGATCTCAGAGTCATGAGATCGAGATCCTGGTTGGGCTCCAGGCTAAGTGTGGAGCTCATGGGCATGTGCATGTGGGGGAGGGGCATGTGCATTAGGGAAGGGCATGTGCATGTGGCGGAGGGGCAGGAGAGAGAATAATCTTAAGCAGGCTCCACAGTTACCCCAGAGCCCAACTGTATCAAACATATTAATGATGAAAAACAAGGGGTACCTGGGTGGCTCAGTTGGTTAAGTGCCGGACTTCAGCTCAGTTCATGATCTCACAGTTCATAGGTTTGAGCCCCGTATCAGGCTCTCCACTGACAGCTCAGAGCCTGAAGCCTGCTTCAGATTCTGTATCTGCCTCTCTCTCTCTTCAGCCCCTCCCCGACTCACACTCTGTCTCTCAAAAATAAACATTAAAAAACTGTTTTTAATAATAATGAAAGACAAAATACCCAACATAGATGGCCCTATAACCCAAATGCTCAGTACCTTGTGACCAATAGAGAGGCCTACCTATAAGTTTTAAAAACACAGAAACTACTTCCCATCTGAGCTGAAAGGGAACACTCATGTTTCCAACAGTAACATTATGAAAATTAGAAATAATTTTTGAAGACCTTCTTTTGAACCAGTAAAAACTTCACAATTGGATGCCAATATTTTTCCACCAAATCCAGTGAAACTGACTATGGGGACCTAAGGAGGGTGGAAACTTCTTAAGTGAAAAAAGATAAGGTCTGCCAGCAAATTCATAAAATTGCAAACTTCTGCCCAAATTACTTGGCTTAGAAACTCACAGGGGTGCCTGGGTGGCTCAGTCAGTTAAGTGCCCGACTTTGGCTCAGGTCATGATCTCAACAGTCTGTGGGTTTGAGCCCCGCATCAGGCTCTGTGCTGACAGCTCAGAGCCTGGAGCCTGCTTCAGATCCTGTGTCTCCCTCTCTCTCTGTCCCTTCCCCGCTCATGCTCTGTCTCTCTCTATCTCAAAAATAAAAATAAACATTAAAAATATTTTTTAAAAAAAGAATCTCACATACAGCCTGTTTGATTAAGTCACTAGAGGTCATAAAAGCCCATAAAAAATATTTTATCCAGATTTTGATGTATCTTTAATGTATCACGAAAAGATAAGTGATAGAAAGAAAGAAAGAAATGCAATAATGTGTTTTTCCTTTATTTTCTTTACATCTTTATGTTTCTGAGATAGTTGAAGTAAAAAATCAAAGGTAAATATTATTAAATGACTTCAGAGCCAAGTAAATATTAATGTTGTGCTCCATGCATTCCGGTCCAGGAATATTCAACATTCCCTAACGTTCAAAACAGAGCATCTGAAAAAATTAATTTCCTTGCTCCTTTCCATCAGATCATTAATTTGAGCAGGAGGATTGTTCTGCTCTCATTCAAATGGTAATAATTTTGTCAATTATAATAATCAATTAGTCTTGATACGAAGAATAGAGATGAACGATGTTAAAATATTTACAAACAATATTTATAGCATTTAATCCACAATTTACCTAGTGGTCATGGCAATTTAATAACCTAGGGAAAGAAGTATAATCAATTCAATCATCAAATTTAAGAATTACCAAGTTTCCTTCATAACTACAAATGTCTTTTTTTTAAGTTAATTTATTTAGTTTGTGAAAGAAGGAGAGAGAGAAAGAGAGAGAGACATGCATAAGAGGCAGAGAGAGAGGCAGAGAGGCTCAGTGCTGTAAGCGTGGAGGTCCAACATGGGGTTCCAACCCAGGAACCATGAGGTCATGACCTGAGCGAAACCAAAAGTCAGACACTTTACTGACTGAGTCACCCAAGTACCCCAACTACAAATATCTTTATTACTTAAATGGGGGAATCAGACCTTGAATCCCTAGGCAAACCAAAATAGTTCCACTCTCTATATTTAAACAGAATTATGCCTTCTAAAAATGTCAAAACCAAGTCTGCCCTGCACATTTTCCTATGTATCAAGCCTGAAGTGTTCTAGTCATTAATCCTTGATACATGTACCCAGTCGATACATGTTGAACACTGTTCAATGGCAGTGACATGAAATGGTCCACGAAATCTTTTTACTTTTTCTTCAACACTCTGCCCACCAAAATATCAGTCTCATTTAACAAGCCACTGGGTGGAAAACATTTCTAAGTCAGCTTCTTTCATTTCCAATGCCTAATAAGGAAAGATAGAGAGAGGCCCTAGGAGGTAAGCCACAAGGGTGAGGTTGGTGAATGAAATAAATTCCTGGCCCACAGAGTCACCTGCAGGGTTACTGTGAAAAGCCACTCACAAACTTTCTGGAATTAGCTCACAAAGGTGCCCAGATAAGAGATGGTAAATGGACACACTCAGTGGGCGTGCACTAACATAGGACACACTGTAGAGTCACAATGACTGTTTGCCACAGAAATACCCAAACAACTAAAGTCTTTACTTAACAGAAACAACGAAATCCCAAACAAAGGCACATACATGCTAAGCAAAAACACCAGGTTCCATTTTTAAAACTACATAGTTTTTTAGATTTTCTTGTAACAAACTAATTTTGGATGTACTGGCTATAATTATTATTTGTTTGGAGTAAAAGACTAAGCACTGAGAAGCCCTACAGGGTGGTGATGAAGAGTGTGGCCCAGCTACCCACTTTTAACTTCTAGCCCTGGCGCTCACTACCTGTGCTAAGACGGGTGAATTTTTTAGGCACTCTGTGCCTTGGTTCCCTGGCAAAATGGGAATAATAATAGAAGTGCCATGTTCATAGAGTTGTTGTGAGAATGAAATTAATCCATGTGTGTACATCTCCATGTTTATACACATATATGTGTGTACAAACACATATGAAGATCTGGGGGGGGAAGGTGTGTGGTTTGTGTAGAAATAATATTAAAGTTAAATAATGATGGACGTACTAAGCACACAAAAACCATTTAAGTTACTCTGTTTATTCCTAAAACACTACTTATACACCAAATTACTTCATGCAGTGTTTCAGGTTAGAGTTAAGCAAACACTAAACATGTGCAAATGTATTTAACATGATGAGTTAGAGATTACTTAAAATTNTACATAAAGCACAAGCAGAATCTCCGAGCTGGGAAAGTACTTAACAGATTTTAAATAGCTGACTCAGGTGAATGTCCCCAGTATTAAATGAAGCTTATATGACTCCATTGTCAGCTTGAATTCTAATATTTCACATCATTACTGAAGGAAGGGGTGGAAAACACAGCGAGTGGCACTAATTTATCTGATTAATGTTTTTACACTAATCTGGTCTTTTTTTATTTTTTTAACATTTATTTAGTTTTTGAGAGAGAGAGAGACAGCAGGCAGGGCAGTGGCAGAGAGAGAGGGAGACACAGAACCTGAAGCAGGGTCCAGGCTCCGAGCTGTCAGCACAGAGCCCAATACAGGGCTCGAACTCAAGAGCTATGAGATCATGACCTGAGCCGAAGTCAGCAGCTTAACCAACTGAGCTACCCAGGTGCCCCTAGGCTAATTTGTTTTGATTAATGTTTTCACTTCTATAAGCCTCCCTTCGAGAAACTGTCTCTTGCTCCAGAATGCCCCTCTTGCCTCAATCTTATGCTTCCTCAATCTCCTGCTAACCCCCCGACTTCCGACCCAATGAAATCCAACCAGAATGTCCAGCTGTGTATACCTGAGCATCAGGCATGTGCCAACCAGAGACTGGAAACATGGTCAACATCCATTCAGAAAGACCTAGTAACTTGGGTGAAGAAATGTAGTGGTTATCTCCCTCAACAGCCTGCAGAAAGTCAAGAGCAAATGATACAAGGGGGGATGGAGGACAGGAATGAAGGCAGGAAATGAAAATAATGACAAGGACAAAAGAGCCTCTAACAGTACTTGTCAAACACTGAGTGTTAACTCCCTGAATCTTCGTAGCAACTCTACACATCCATTCAAATGTAACAAAACTGTTAAGGTGTTTCTTCTTAGTCCCCAGAGTTCACTTTTTTTTAAGTTTTTATTTATTCATTTTGAGAGAGAGAGAGAGAGAGAGAGCACATGCACACATGCAAGTAGGGGGTGGGCAGAGAGAGAATCCCAAGCAGGCTGCATGCTGTTAACACAGAGCCTGACGCAGGGCTCAAACCCATGAACCATGACATCATGTCCGGAGCAGAAATCAAGAGTTGGACACAAGCGACTCAGCCACCCAGGTGCCCCACAGTTTACATTTTCAAAATTTTACTTTCAAAGCTTGGGTCCAAAAACTGAAGATAGATACAATGTATCAAATAAATCTTACGGTATATAAAATTCCACAGGAAAACCTATTAGACTCCCTTACTGACAGAAAGGACAAAGACAAAATACAGAGGGGTATTAGTAAACCAAATTACTCTTGGGGAGCAATAATCTAAATCCCTAACCCGTGCAAATGTCTCATAGAGCAAATAATTTAAAGCATTTTAGCAACCTATCCATAAGTGTCAAGGTCTCTGGCAAAAGAAAGCATACAAGTTCAGAAACACTGCACTGCACTCAAACATACCCCAAAACAGCACTGCCTAGGGAGAGGCCTGATCACCAGATCATGATATTTAAAGGGGCAAAATGAATATGGCTGAATTCAGAAAAATATGAAAGATTAATTTTTAAAACCCTAATTAAAGGGGTGCCTGGGTGGCTCAGTCGGTTAAGTGTCCAACTTCAGCTCAGGTCATGATCTCACAGTTGCAGTCCGTGGGTTTGAGCCCCATGTCAGGCTCTGTGCCGACAGCTCAGAGCCTGGAGCCTGCTTCAGATTCTGTGTCTCCCTCTCTCTCTGCACCTCCCCTGCTCATGCTCTGTCTCTATCCCTCAAAAATAAATAAATGTTAAAAAAAAATTTAAACCTAATTATATATTATATAAATTTAATTCAAACACATTTTAAGCAAATTTGTCTTTCTATTTTTTTCAATAGACATTGCAAAGGAATTAGATGAGGCTATCCTCATGCTATCTTCTAAGCAAACACAGGAGTAATAAAGAAGCAATACAATAAAGGAAGATTTTTACTTAATAAATGGGGAGTGACAGAGAAACCCAGAGCACTGTATCATTACCAGATTATTGTGCAGCTTCAAACAACTGCCAAGTATTTTCAGTATATATTACAGAGTATTAAAAAATACTAAAAGCAGAGTCCCTAAGCCAAAAACGAAATTCAGAAAAGAGATAATAGGCCAGAGAATGGTAAAACATAAGGACTTGATGTTTATCAAAAAAAAAATAATAATCCCATCTGGAAGTTATTTCCAGGAAAGGAAAGAATAAAACCCAGAAAGAAAGCTCCTATTAAGAATTCCACACTGTGAGAATAGAAATAGATACACACAACTATGAGGAAAGTACCATGAGATATGATCATAGAGCAAAGAGTTTCTTGGCAGGAAAGTCTGAGGACCTCATTTTTTAAATTAATGAATGAAAAGAAAGATAAGAATAGGTATTATCCTCAGATTACAATGGTTTGATAACTTACCAAGATACCAGGATCTTTTAAATTTGCTGCTGATTTAAGGCAGATCACTAAAGAATTTCCTCCCATCTCTGTTTTCAAAAATGATTTTATAAATTTGCTACATGACTTACAAAATAGGATATAACACATCCAAAGTCTGTTAGTCCAGACATCACATATAGCTGAAGAGAGAGTTTTAGCTTTCTCCCTATCATTCACTATTCCATTATGAGGTTCCAGAAAAAAGGTCTTTTGGGGCCGCAGGGCCAGGGGAAAAAAACTGTGTTTCACATTAGTAAAGCATCTTTTTAAAAATTTATGAATGGGGTGCCTGGTTAGCTTAGTCAGTAGAGCCTGCAACTCTTGGTCTCAGGGTTATGAGTTCAAGCTCCACATTGGGTATGAAATCTACTGGAAGAAAACAAACTAATTTGAAAAAATTAAAAATAAACATTTATACTTGACATTATAATATTATCAAATTTATAACTAACCATTTTCCTCTCTGCACTCTGAGACAAATTTGCATACAAAGTTTAACAATGGGACAGGACATCTTAAGGCAGGCAGAACTTCTCTGAACTAATACCTCTTGGCCTTACCTAACTAACTAATCAACTGTTCTGTTGAGTTTTTTTTTTTCCAAATTCTACTCCTTATGTGACTTTCTGTAGGAATCTGGAATAAGATGGAGTGTAATCTTTTAAGCATGACCAAAAACTTGTAAGACTTGACTAATAACTCAAATGTATTCTCGTTTATGAAATAGAAACATTTCCATCTTCCCCAAAGAATTACTGTAAGGAGGAAATAAAATCATGTACTTGAAAAGTCTCAGCACATAAGCTTATTAGCTCTTGGTCTCCTTCCACTCTTTTAGGAAATACTTTCTCAATATAAAATTAATTTCCTCATGCACTCTGGATTTAGCAGGCAATCAATTCGTTCACACATTGCTAGTTTTTATGGTGTAACTAACTGGTTACAATTTTAAAAGGTTAATGTATATCCAGATAGTTCCTGTAAAAAACACTGCCTCTGCCTAAGACTCCTGGATCTATATATTAGGTGAGGTAAAAGTTTAACAAATCCTGTTGAATTTTAAATGAGGGTCATGAAAATGAAGAGAGTGCTAACAACGGGATTGGTATACGAATAGATTTACCCAGACCTTCTCATTTCCGATGTTTTAACTGTACCGCATTTCCCAACCCAAATGGCACAGCCGGGCGCCCGCTGTAACACAATCTACATCTAAGAGGTCAATGAGTGCCAACCACCACTGCTTACCTCCAAATAAAAATCCGTATCAGCCTATGTGCCTTTTAATACAATGATGAAACAAGAGAAGCAGTGAAGGATGAAGTACTTGCGGGAGATACATCCTGAAATCCTTCAGCTGTGTCTTCCATTGTGGAGGGGGGCTGTGGGCAGGAACCGTCCAGACCAGGACAAGGAGCGGTGAGGCACCCACTGCTGGGAGAAGCTTACGCAGCTCACGTGAGGGCGCCACAGTGATCTCATCCGCCGACGGCCGGCCCGGCTACTCACTCCTCGGGGCCATCACAAAGCAATTCCAAGGGGTCTGCGGCGGCAGATCCCTATTAATGCCAAGCTGCCACATTCGGGATGAAACGTGCCCACTGGATGAGGACACCGGGCCAGGGTGGCGAAGAGGACTGCGGTCCAGCCAGCACAGGGACTCCGAGGAAAAGAACACCTTTCTCTTGGCACACAGGACACACTAAGTGGGTGTGTCTACCAGAATGTGTCTCTCCAGAAAAGATGCCTTTGTCTGACTGTCCACCTGGAAGGGCCACTTTGGCCAATATTCATAAACACACACCATCGCCAAGCAGCAGCCCTACCTAGCAGATCCCCTGAACTCACCCCCTCTCTGATACCTCCTTCTGGAGCGCCCGTGGCGACCGCGAGGAGAACAGGAACACGAGTCTGGAACGGGGCCCTAACCACACAGCAGCAGAACCTCAGCCAGGGCCCCCACCCCTGACCTCTTCCCTCACACCAAACCCCAAACTTGCCCCCGTCCGCCCCCCACTGGGCCCATGTCCTGCCCAGTGCCCTGACCAACTGCACCTGCCAAGCCTGGAGGAGGATCCTGGAAGCCGCAGGCAGGGGGATCATCTGCGCACAAGGGCAAGTCCCCACACCCCACTTCCTGACCCTGCCAGCCGGACTGACAAGGCATTTTACCGAGAAACAATGTTGTAAGGGGTCATTACTTCCAGGGGCGCGTTTACTGCTGTATTGTCTTTCAGCTGCCATTAAATGTGAAATAGGATTCCACACGCCAGTCTGTTTCGAAGTTTCAAACAAGCAAATTAGAAACTTTTTATAGCAGGGAAGTGCCCAGGCCCACAATCCTAGCCACCTCCTCTTGACCTCAAGCAAGTCACTCAACTTCACTAAACCTGTTTCCAAAAAAGAAAGAAAAGGAAGGAAGGGAGGGAAGAAAGCAAAGGGAGGAAGGGAGGAAGGGAGACAAAAAGGAGAAGGGATAATAAAATACCTTCCTCCCGGTCTGTTGTGAAGACTAAAAAGTGCAGTACATGAAAGCATCTGGCAGAGAGTAAACCCGGAGAAAGAAGTCTCCATCGCAGATGCACAGTCCCCAGAATTCACGATGCCAGCGTCCGAAACGTTCTGGAAACCAAAGGTTTTGTCATAACCCATTTGGCACCACAACATGGCCTGAATTGACCAGAGGCTTTTTACAACCTTGTTTGTGTCCCATTTAGTATGAATATTCATACTCTTTGCTGCAGAAATACTAATATATTTAATTACAGGGTGCTGTCCCAAACTCCCCCCACCAAGACACTGTATAACATGTGATATATGTACCATAAGCTGTCTGAAACTTTAAAAAAAACATTAATCCTGAAACACACCTGGTTCCAAGGGTTTGGGATGAGAGATGGAGAGGGTTTCATAACCCATCGGTCAACCGAAGGTGGAGGCTCGCTGGATGTACCCAACAGCAATCCTAGATGCTGGACGGCAACATTTCCCACAAGCAAGCTGTCAGGATTTCTGAGAGTGGCCGTGGCTCCACCCCGGGACAGGTGAAATCAGCACCCTGGTGGAAGCTGGCCAGGCACAGGGCCCGGGGAGGAACGAGCTGAAGGCTGAGCGGAAAGGGAACGGAGAGACCTAGCCCAGCGCAGGACTCCGCTTGCTCTCAGAGGACCCAAGCCACCAGGCACATTCTTAGAACTTGTTTAGTTACTTTTTTTTCCTAGATTTTCAAAGTGAATCTAGTTTTCATTCCCAACACTGGCTCCCTCGAGTCTGGGCACACTGCCACGGAATCACAAGGGCCACTCAAAGGGTTGTTTTTTTAAGCTGTTGAAAACATTAAGCAAAAGAAGTGAATATTCTCCAGCCTCCCTCACTGTGCCCTGATCCATCCTTACCATCCATTAAAATGACACTTCATTCATTCCAAGAATATGCCACTCTGGGTAGATTATATATATAACATGTACACTATAAATGATAAATATGAGTGTTAATGAAGCAGCAGCATGGGGAAAGTGGAAAACGAAGAAGTACATCAAATTACTGTTTCTCTTTATAGGACCACGCTAAGACCTACACTACAGAGGCCCTGCCTGAAGCATGCCTTTGCCAAGGCTCTTATTCTGGCCCACTTCCAGTCCCGCCCCTCCCTGTGGGATAGAGAAACCACAGGGCTAAGCAGATGGACATGTGCACAGGGAGCCCATACAACCTCTTTCAAAACATACTCTAGGCACCCAGCCTCCCTATAATCCTGCCCAAAGGAGCCCGGAGCTCGCTTCCCAAGGACCTCACTTCTCACACCACTGTTTGCAAGTGGGAGAGGGGAGAGACCCCAGACGTTTGGCCAGGGAAGACCACCGACTTATGTGTGCACAGCCTTCCTCAGTGCCGAAGGAAACCCACACGGGAAGACAAAGGAGAAGGTCCGAGCCCGCTCTCTCCGCTGCCATGTTCTGGCACAGAACTCGGAGGAGCTGGAGAATTCGAAATACAAACCTGGCTCACCAATAGTTAGATTATCCATTCTCCCTTTCTTTTTGGCATCAGAAATCCATCTCTCTCCCCTCTCCCTCATCAGTTTTAGCTCAGCACAGGGCTGCCTTACCCCAAAACACATTTCTCAAGGTCCCTGCAACAAAATGAGGCCACGTGACTTAGCTGCACCCTGGGGGATGGCAAGGGAAACATGCACGCAACCGCTAGGTCACATCCTTTAAAAAAGAAATTTGTTTTTCCTTCCTCTCTTCGCCTTTCTTTGAACTAGAGCTTGGACACAGTACTGAGGGACCAGCCACAACCGAGAAGATGAGGCAACAAGGTGGGATGGCAAAGAAGAAAGGAGGGCCAGGATCACGGAGAGGCCGTACGGGGAAGAGCCGCCAATGTCACCCACCAAGTCTGAACTATAAGGTGAGAGAGAGATAAATCTTGATCTTTTTTGAGCCACTGAATTTTGACATTTCTTTTGGTACATGAGTGCAGCCTCTCTCTCACTAAAACATTTGCAAATGACCTAAATAAACTGGTTGTAAACTAGACTTCGGGGAGGTATTTATGCTAAGGCATACCAGGAGTCAACTACAGTGATCCCAGATGGAAGACCACAGTACCAAGCCGTTGAAAGGAGAAAAAAACAAAAAAGGAAAGAAAGAAATGGGGAAAGGGAGGAGGGATTTTAAATGGAGGCAGAGTTATTTTTTTAAAAATCGTACCAGAAAAATTTATCAAATATATGGCAAACACACAAGAAAAAAATAAATGAGTTCCATATGAAAATTAATCATGGCACCTACCGGTGTATAAAATGACCTGAAAATGCTCAGTCTATCCTAGAATGTCTTCATATTAAATACAATAAGGAAAATTTTTAAAGCAAAATTCTGGGGATGCCTGGGTGACTCAGTCGGTTGAGCGTCAGACTTTGTTTCAAGTTATAATCTCGTGACAGATGAGTTCGAGCCCTGGATTGGGCTCTGTGCTGACAGCTGAGCCTGGAGGCTGCTTTGGATTCTGTGTCTCCCTGTCTCTCTGCCCCTCCCCTGCTCATGCTCTGTCTCTCTCTCAAAAATAAATATAAACATTTAAAAAAAGAAATATTTATATATATTAATATCTTTAATTTTAATAACACAAGGAAGTAGGTATTACTACCCTCAATTTATTGATAAGGAAACTGAGGCACAAAACAGCTAAGCAATTTGCCCAAGTTCACAGAGCCAATAGGTGCCCATGCTTAGATCCAAAACCATTATCTGAACAGGTTCAGAGCTGTATTACAAGATACAAGAAAGTGCTAATAACATTTTGAAATACTGCAGGATCTTTTCACCCTGCTTTTTAAATCTTGTATAAAATAATAACATCATGCCGTACTTGATACATAACCCAATTTAGAGATAACATGCTTATCCCAAATGCTATCACATAATCCCTTCTATAATCCCCAAAACAATATTGCTTGGAAGAATCCAAGTGTGTACAATATTTGGGAAGGTCATAAGGTCAGTTCAGACAAAACTGAAATTACAACAATGAGGAAGAAGGTAATAGAATACAACCCTTCCCTAGCATCGCTTAGACAATTACGCATTAACAATTTGGCTCTCTGGAGCCTATAAAGTGATCAGTGTGAGTTCATCTAGTCCACACTCCTACCTTTACAAACAAATCAGTTAAATGTACAGACTGAGTGATTTATTCAAGGTCATAAAGCTAGTTATTTGCAGAACCAAAACAAAACCTACTCCTCTCGGAGACTAAGGTAAGACCTTTCTTTTGAATAGGGCATGCAAGTCTCCTACAGTTTATCAACTAAAGCAGAGATTTTATTTTGTTTTTAAGATTTTATTTTTAAGTAATCTCTACAACCTGTATGGGACTTGAACTCACAACCCCGAGATCAAGAGTCGCACGCTCCACCGCCTGAGCCAGCCAGGTGTCCCTCCACTAAAGCAGTAATTTTAAATTATGTTCCAAACCCATGAAGAACGTCCAGGGGCCTGGGGTTAGCTAACTGCCAGTCCCATCCCCCAAACCCTGCTTTACAGAAAGCTACACCCTGCCCTGTCCGCCCTGCATTAAAGAGAAGAGCAATGCAGTGTCACATTCCTAAAATGAGCCTCCATCTTAGACTTGTTTCCAGAAGGACTTCTGAGACCAAAGAGAGTAAGAAAGAAAAAAAGGAAGAAAGGAAGGAAGAAAGAAAAAGAGGGAGGGAAGGAGACGGTGGGGGGGGGGAGGAAGGGAGGGAGGGAGTATGCAAATCACGTAACAAAGCAAACTTAGCATACTTACTTACAGAACTCTACTCTGGGGCCCTTTCGGAGTGCTTAACCCAAAGAAAGCTTCCTACAGCCAGAATTCATCTCCTAAAAAAACTATCACCATCCTTTCATTAAATGGGTATTTTTATGCCAAATAAAAAATGAACATATTCTCAGAATAAAGAACCAACTTGGAAAAGAAAGTGCAGCTGATAACCCAGCGGTGATGCCCATCTCCACTGCGCTGGCCTAGCGTTCTCATTTCCCGTCTGCTGAGAACACCAAGTGGTCTGCCAAGCAGCATTTGGGAAACAGTCACAGGCTAGCATGGAGCTAATCAATCAGTACAATAAAGATCAAAATGATATTAGTCTCAGGGATTACACATTTGTTGAAAGCAATAAAAAACACAATTTGTTTAGTCACTCAACATGTATTTATTGAGCATACGCTATGGGCCAAGTACTCTTCTGGATACTAGTGATTCAACCCAGACAACCGTGTCCTCTGGGGTTCACATTCTAGTAGAGAGACGTCAGCATGCCAACAAGTAGACTGTCCAGCGTGCTAGCGGCTGCTAAGTGCCATGGCACATAATAAAGCCGAGGACAATAGTGCAGATTTAAAGCGTGAAGAGGGAGGCTTTGCAGTTTTCACTGGTGGTCAGGCAGGTCATGGAGAGGAAGGAGTCCCCCCCATGGTCACTGTGGGATGAGTGCTCCAGGCAGGGGCCACCAAGGCAAAGGCCCTGAACTGGGAGACCTTTGACCGTGAACAATAACCAAAAGGGTAAAGGAGGCAAAGTCGGGCAGGATCATTCAGGACCCTGGGGGTCACTGTAGGTCTTTACCTTTAAAAAAAATTGTTTTTAATGTTTATTTATTCCTGAGAGAGAGAGAGTATGAGTGAGGTTGGGGGAAGGCAGAGAAAGAGGGAGTCACAGAATCAGAAGCAGGCTCCAGGCTCCGAGCTGTCGGCACAGAGCCCATCGTGGGGCTCAAACTCACAAACCCGTGAGATCGTGACCTGAGCCCAAGTCGGGCACTTAACCGACTGAGCCACTCAGGTGCCCCTCTTTAGCTTTTATTGTAAGTAAAATGTGAGGTCACTGCAGAATTGTGAACCCAGGGTGATACGATCTACTTCAGTTTTTAAAAAGCTCACTCTGCTGGTGGCTGAGACCAGCCTTCATGGGACAAAGAGGGAAGCAGGGAAACCAGTAAGGAGGTGACTGCAGAAATTCAGGCAAGAATTCAGGCCTCCACCACAGTGATAACTGCGGAGGTGATAAAATGCACCTAGATTCTGGATAAACAGATTGGATGTGGTTATAAGAGAAAGAAAAGACTACAAGGATGCCTCCAAAATGTTCAACCTGAACAACTGGAAGAATCAAATTGCCTCTAAGGATAGGCAAGAGTGTGGGATCAGGTTTGCCTTACAGAGAGATCAGGAGTTCAAATCTGAACAAACACGTGGAGATGTCCAGTGCACAAAAGGAAACAGAAGTACGCAGTTCAAGAGCACCTGGGTGGCTCACTTGGTTAGGTGGCTGACTCTTGATTTCGGCTCAGGTCATGAGCTCATGTTTCACGAGCTGGAGCCCCGAGTCAGGCTCTGCGTTGACGGCGCAGAGCCAGCTTGGGGTTCTCTGTCTCCCTCTCTCTTTGCCCCTCCCCTGCACTCACTCTCTTTCTCAAAAATAAATAGACATTTAAAAAAATAAACGAAGCATGCAGTTGAGCAGGAGTCAGCAGGAGAACACTGGGTCAGAGCTAGAGATCGGAGCCCAGGGTTCCGATGGTGTTTCACACCAGAGGGTGGGAAATGACAAAGGGAGCAAGTGGGAACAAGAGGAGGTCCAAGGACTACGCCATCCAACATCAGGAAGAAGAATCAGCAAAGGAAAACAAGGGGGAATCCGGGAGAGTGTGGGGCCTCCTGGAAGCCAAGTGAAGAAGATGTTTCATGGAGGACGGAATGACCAACTGTGTTCATGCTACTGAGAGAGTAAAATAAAAATTGGAAACTGACCCCTACGTTTAGCAATAGGGGACTCTAGCAACTCTAAGGGCAGTTTTAGTTGAATGCTTGAGACTATGCCTATTTAACATGGTTTTAAGAGAGAATGAACGGAGAGGAATTGCAATCATGGGTGTATAAACTCTTGAAGAGTGACGCTGAGCGTCATTTCATGGGTCTGTTGGCCACCCGGATGTCCTCTTTGGAGAAGTGTCTGTTCATGTCTTCTGCCCATTTCTTTACTGGATTATTTTTTTGGGGGGGAGAGGGGAAGGGGGGTGATGGGCATGGAGGAGGGCACTTGTTGGGATGAGCACTGGGTGTTATATGGAAACCAACTTGACAATAAACTAAGAAAAAAAAGTTTAAAAATTTTAAAAAAATAAAAAACTCTTGAAGAACTCTTTCATAAAGGACAACAGAGAAATGTGGTGATAGCTGGAGAGAGAGGTGGGATCAAGAGCACAGTTATTTTAGGAGAGGAAAAATAATACTTTCTATGCTGATGGAAAAGATCCACTATTGCTGAGGCAATAGTACAGATGCAGAGGAGAGAAGGGAGTCGTCCTTGAGCAAGCAAGAGGATGCATGGTCGGGGTGGCCTTGAGAACGTGCTGGTTGGGGGTAGATGTGGTGTTGGACCTTGGGGACTCCTCTTCAGTTTACTTCAGTTTTCTTAGGACAAGAATAGGCAAACTCATCAGCTAATCATCAGGATGGGGAGGAAGGGGTGAATGTTTCAGGAAAGAGAAGATGTGTAAAATAATCATGTAGAACAATGGAAGAGTGATTGCCAAGCAATCTCATGTGCACATGAACTTCACTGACGTAAGGCATTAGGGTTGTGTTTTTCTCCAGCCTCATTGCTCTGCAGAGTAGGTGAAGAGTCAGATTTAAACCAGGGTGAGTTAGATACAGCTGTGATGAAACAGGAACGACAATGAAAGCAAAGGAGTGATCGTGACTGACCACAGAATCTCAGTGAGAAGCAAAGAGAAGACACAAAGGGATGAGCCACAGCCTAACAGTGGCAGGAGCCACGGATTGGAGTCCACA
The DNA here is from genome assembly GCF_008692635.1 of Crocuta crocuta. NCBI lineage: Eukaryota > Metazoa > Chordata > Mammalia > Carnivora > Hyaenidae > Crocuta > Crocuta crocuta. The sequence continues at coordinate 7,941,364 of NW_027532015.1, forward strand.
CTGCATCAGAGATTGCTGGAACTGTGACACAAGAGGGAGTGAGCCAGAAGTAGATGTGGAAGGCAGTAAGTATGACAATTAAAATGCAGATTATGGAGTGGCCGCAGTCATAAATGATGATATGGTTTTGCCAAGATAGTGCCACCGCAACAGAAGACAGGCTCACAAGAAAGAGAGGTTCAAAATCTGAGAGACAAAGTGTTGGAAGGATCATCCTGAAATCACTAAACAAGAGTCACTTTTAGAGACAGTGACAGTGAACCAGGAGCTGAAGTCACTCAGAAATAAGAGGGAAAGATGAGGGAACCGAGTGGAATCTCAACAACAAGGTTTGGCTGGTGATGCAATTTGATGACATGAGATTTAAGCTGGGGGCAGAGGGTCTGATCTGGATATAAAATAAGGAGCAATCAGCGAGGAGAGTCCTCCGGTGAGAACTACTATTACTTTTACTCCATGAGGATGAAAGAGACTGGCCTGCTTTCAAGTGACAAATATAACAACAGTTTTGAAAAAGAAATTACCTTTGATGCGAGAAAAAATAAAGCATTGTGATACCCACTCCACCCGAGCTTGATGAAGCATAAATTCCATTAATTAAAAAAAAACTCTGAACCAGACTGTTAATTAGTAATTTATGTCTGATTATTTGCTACTTTTAGCAACAAAAGGGAAAGATTCATCAACAAATAAAAATTCATTATATGCAAAACTGGGTCAAATATTATCAGGAATTTTGCCCTTCAAACTTTGTGTCTACTCATCCTAATTCTAGCAATCAGGTCCCTTTGCTTGGAATGGCTCTGAGAGAACAGTAGCTATAACCTAATGTCCAGGATCTGAGCTGTTATCAATAGTGGGAACCTTAATCCCATGCCAGAGTATCAACTGCCCATTTCATTTCCATCAGAAAAGAATGAGGGGAGCCTGCCTGGCTCAGCTGGATGAGCATCTGATCTCTGCTCAGGTCATGATCTCACAGTCCGTGGGATGTAGCCCCACATCAGGCTCTGTGCTGACAGCATGAAGCCTGCTTGGGATTCTCTTTCTTCCCACTCCCCGNCACAGCCTCCTCTGCTCACTCATGCATGCTCTCTCTCTCAAAATAAATGAAATTTTAAAAAAGAAAAAAGAATGAAACCCCTTAAGAGACACAGCCCTAAGAAGACTCAACTTCTTGGTGGGTCATAGACCTCCTTTAATACTGTGATCAAAACTGTGGGCAC
>NW_027532015.1:7942683-7945845 GCF_008692635.1 Crocuta crocuta
ATACATTGCAAGCATTTCTTGATAACCCCTCCTACTTCCTCCATAAGCCAATCAGGTCCCCTAGAATAACATCTGTCTCCCTCTCTTTCTGCCCCTCCCCCACTGGTTCTCTTTCTCTCTCTCTCTCTCTCTCAAAAATAAATAAACATTTAAAAAATTTTTTTAAATTCTTTCTCCAGATGCTCATTCTAGAGTCAGTCAAAAATCTCAGGAAATTGGCGTGCCTGGGTGGCTCAGTTGGCTAAGCGTTAGACTCTTGGTTTCAGCTCAAGTCAAGATCTCACAGTTCATGGGTTCAAGCACTTTGTCTGCACTGGCAGTGCACTCAGCACAGACACCCTCATCCCTCCCATTCTCGTGCGCACACTCTCTCTCTAAATAAACAAGCTTTAAAAAAAGTAAAATCTTTAAAATAAAAAACTTAATAAAAGTAAAAGTTAAAAAGAAAACAGACTGTCTTTTATAGATAGACTAGATAAAGTAGATAAACACAGATACAGAGTCAAACAAGTTCTTCCCTAACAATATCCGTAACATAAGATAGAACTGAGTCTTAAAGAAAGCTAGATTCACAACCAAAAGAGACAATTAAACTGGCCAAATCAAAACCTTAGACATCACCACTACCCAACCCAACAATGCATAGTTTTCAAATGAGACCTTTTATTTTGTCTTAAAGGTCAAGAGAACCACCATTCTGAGATAACAGGTTACACAGCAGAATTTAAAGTTAGCCTACTGAATATAAGAATTTGCAAGATGGAATTCAAAAGAAAAACAATACAACAATAACAGCCTTTTCTTTCTCCTATTACCCAAACCTCCACAGCAAAGCATCATATTAAGAAAAGCATCTGTTACTTGAGTAATTATGATTTCTAAGCATCCCAGCTTTATTGACTAAACTCCAATGACCTTTCCACTATTTAATTATTCCCTAAATGAAAGGTATTTCTCAACATCTGTTCTTAGTTTATTTTTAATTTGCATTTACTCTAGCCTAGCTGTTGGAGCTGAAATTAGCAATAGAGGATGACACTATCTTCACACAGTCACATGAAACATTCTATTCTTCAATCAAAGTTTTCCAGACACATTTCACATACAGATTTTCTTTTAGCTGTCCATGACTATTATCTGAACTTTAAGATGAGATTAACATTACCTTTCTTTTGCTACCATTTCAAAGAACTTTTATATTGTACTAAATAAACACAAACAGACTTTCTCTTTCTTCACATTGTAATTAACCTAATTTTTTTCTGAAGCACGAGTTTTCTTTCAAAATATACTTATAGAAAAAAGGACAGGGGCGCCTGGGTGCCTCAGTCAGTTAAGCATCTGATTTCAGCTCAGGTCATGATCTCGCAGTCTATGAGTTCAAGCCCCACATCAGGCTCTGTGCTGAAGCTCAGAGCCTGGAGACAGCTTTGGATTCTGTGTCTCCCTCTCTCTCTGCGCTCCCCCACTTACCCTCTGTCCCTGTCTCTGACTCTCTGTCTCTCTCAAAATAAACATTAAAAGTAAAAGAAGAAAGTACAAATGCTATTGAAACAATTCAATTCAAAGGTACTGAAACTGACCGAGACAATATTTTAGAAAAACAGAAGTCAATGTAATAAATGAGTAATTAAAACTACCTTTAAAATGTAGAAATTAAGCAAGTTAAGAAAATTAATTCTGGGGGCACCTAGGTGGCTCAGTTGGTTAAGCATCTGACTCTTGATCTAGGCTCAGGTCACGAATCTCACAGGTAGTAGGATTGGGCCCCAAGTCAGGCTGAATCGCTGACAATGGAAGCCTGCTTGGGGTTCTCTGTCTCCCTCTCCCTCTGACCCTCCCCACTTGCAAGTGCCCGTGTACATGCGCTTGCTCTCTCTCTCCAAATAAATAAACTCTTAAAAAAAGAACGATATCCTTAGGCAAAATAAACCGGCTTTAAAAAAATTAATTTTGGAGGAAGAGCTAATAATTAAAAGTGTTGAAAACCTGAATTAAACATGATTTGAAAAAAACCTATCCAGCAGATTGAATAACGTAAAACCGACCCTGTGAAAGTGAAGTTTACATTGCAGCTTTATACATGCTGTGACTAACTGCTAACCATCTTTCAAATCCTTTCGTCTACTCTATCTCCACTTCTACCACTTTGGTTCAGGCCCCATAATCTCTAACCTCAATTGTTTTCATAACCCTTATGCACTCCCTGCCTCCCTCCAACTCTGCCCCCTTACTAAATTTACCTTTCACACTGCCAACCAAGTTACCTTTCTGAAAAATGGTACTAAGCCCATCATTAACCCACTAAAAATCCTGTAGTGGCTCCCTACAGTGAAGTGATCAAACCTTTAGCCTGCTTCAAAAGAGCTTTCAAAATCTGGCCCCAGCCTCTCCCACCATCCACAACGCCCTAGCCACACTCATCTACCAGCAACAGATTCAAAATGCATTGCTCTTTTCCATCAACCTGGCCTATCTTCTCTCACGTCCACACGCCTACCTTCTAAGCATCCTTCAAAGCACACCTCAAATTCCCCCGTTAAGGTGCTGTCACCAGCCTTACCCTCACTCTCACCAAGGCAAGAGCTTGTCCTCCCTCCTTCCGTGTCCCCATGGCCTTGTGTGCACTGCACTCTCTTGTGCAGGATGTCTGTTTATTCCTCTCCTCCCAGCTAGCCTGAGAGCACATTAAGAACAGACATACCTCTTGCTCACCTCTGAGCCCATCATCTAGCAATGATGTCCGAACAACAGACATTTGCTGAGTGAATAAAGTATGTATATAAGCAAGTCTGGCTTTTTTTTTTTTTTAACCATTAGCGTATATAGCAAGCCTTTACTGAGCACTTACTGCATGTGGAGACTAAGCTGAAGGCTGGCATCAGAAAGTCAAATTAGGGCAGCATGGACCATACACAAGCAAGAACAGCCAAAAATAGAAATAGTGACTAAACAAGAGGGAGAAATTGATTCTGGCTCAGTGATCGAAGAGTAGAATGCTTTGTGGCATTTATGCTGTTTGAGGAATAGAGATCTCCATACGGGCGGGTTGGGAGGGGGAAAACAACCAAGCACAGAAAACAAAGGAAGCCACATCGCAAAGGCAGGAAAAGGACTGTGGGAAATACTCACATGGAGCCATCTGCCTCCTACATAGCATGG
>NW_027532015.1:7945924-8013720 GCF_008692635.1 Crocuta crocuta
GGGGGGGGGGGGGAGGAGTAGGGCAGAGCTGCTAGAAACATAAGATGGTGGAAGACATCCCTAAATGTTCCACTTAAACATACATGCAGGGGTGCCTGGGTGGCCAGGAATGTCCAAAGAAAGAGCAGAAGTAGTTCCTAGGGCAGCAACATTGGGCACAATGTACATTCCAAGGGCATGGGAGGGGATGAGGAGCCTCCGATCACCCAGGTCCAGCTTGCAGGCCAGCTAGTGGTCACATCCTCTCAGTGCTCTCCTCCAACAGGTTAATATCCAAAATATCTAAAGAACGAATACAATTCAATAGAAAAAAAATCTGATTTAAAAATGGGCAGAGGATCTGAATATTTTTCAAAAGATGACATAAAAATGGCCAACACATAGATAAAAAGATGCTTACTATCATTAATCATTGGGGAAATGCAAATCAAAACCATAAGGAGATATCACCTAATATCTCTTAGAATAGTTACTATCAAAAAGACAAGAAAAATGGGGCACCTGGATGGCTCACTTGGTTGGGCATCCAATTCTTGATTTTAACTAGGGTCATGCTTTCACGGTTCATGGGTTTGAGCCCCGCATCGGGCTCTCCCTCATCCCCCACTGTCAGCACAGAGCCTGCTTGGGATTTGCTCTCTCTCTCTCTCTCTGCCCCTCCCCAACTCTCTCTCTGAAATAAATAAACATTTAAAAAAAGATGACAAAAAAGTATATTGGCAAGAAAGTGAAGAAAGAAAGTTCTGGTGTACTATTGGAAGGAATGGAAATTGGTGCAGCCACTATGGAAAATAATACAGAGGTTTCTCAAAAAATTGAACTAAAATTAGAACTACCATAAGATCTAGCAATTTCACTTCTCTGTATTTATCCAAAGAAAACAAAAACACTAACTTAAAAAGATATATGCAGCTCTGTGTTCATTGCAGCATTATCTACAATAGCCAAGACACGGGAACAATCTGAATGTCCTTCAATGGATGAATGGATTAAAAAAAAAAAAAAGTGATGTATCAATACAATAAATTATTATTCAACCATAAAAAAGAAAGAAATCCTTCCATTTGCAACAACATGGATGGACGTTCACAAAGGGCATTATGCTAAGTGAAATAAGTCCGACAGAAAAAGATAAATACCATACAATCCCTCTTTTTTTAATTTTTTAACATTTATTCATTTTTGAGTGAGATAGAGTGCGAGTGGTGGAGGGGCAGTGAGAGAGGGAGACACAGAATTGGAAGCAGGCTCCAGGCTCTGAGCTGTCAGCCAAGAGCCTGACATGGAGATCAAACCTACAAGCGGTGAGATCATGACCTGAGCCAAAGTCAGATGCTTAAACAACTGAGCCACCCAGGCACCCCTATATAACTCCTCTTATATGTGGAATCTAAAACACCATCACCAACACCAACACCCAGCTCAAAGATACAGGGAATCGATTGGTAGTTGCTGGAGACGGGGTAGGGGATGGGTGAAATAGATGAAGGTGGTCAAAAGGTACAAATTTCCAATTATAAAATAAATAAATCATGGGGATGTAATATACAGTACCATGACTATAGTTAAATAATACTGTATATATTCAACAGTTGTTTAAAGAGTAAATCTTAAAAGTTCTCATCTCAAGAAATGAAATTTGTAACTATGTATGGTAATGGATGTTAACTACACTTATTGTGGTGATCATTTCAAAATATATACAAACAAAAACCATACTACATTTGAAACTAATATAATGCTATGTCAATTATATCTGTTTTAAAAAGACGATATACCTTAAAACTGGCAATATAACAATTGAAAAATGGATCATTTACAACTTAGAACCAAATTTTGTTTTTAAGTCTATTTGGGAGGAGATTCTGTTGGTTTTATTTTTGTGGTCTGTTGCAAATAACTCTGAAAAGGCTCCTTCCTAAGTAGTTCGTTAAAACTTCCCCATACCTCCCACATGGCCAACCTCTACACAAAAGTCTCTATTCAAATAGAAATTACCATCCTGGGGGCACCTGGGTGGCTCAGTCGGTTAAGTATCCAACTTTGGGTCAGGTCATGATCTCACAGCTCGTGGGTTCGAGGCCCGTGTCGGGCTCTGTGCTGACTGCTAGCTCAGGGCCTGGAGCCTGTTTCAGATTCTGTATCTCCCTCTCTCTCTGACCCTCCCCTGCTCACACTGTCTCTCTCTCTCTCTTTCTCTCTCTCTCTCTGAAATAAATAAAACATTAAAAATTAAAAAAAAAATTACCATCCTGTTTAGGCCTTACCAGGAGTTCCTTTTTTTAAAACCTCAATCTTAAAAATGTCTCAGCAACAGTCCCCCTTAAATACTGATACATGATCTCAAATTCCACACAGTGACATATGTTAAGAGAAATTATGTATTTTGAACCACTCTGGAGCTTTTTCAATCAATGAAGAAATGAAAATTCCTTCCTATATCTTCAAAGAGGTTATAGATTAGAGCTCAAAGACATAACTCAAGGTCTAGAGGACAGTGGGAGTTTGGGTTTGGCTTGGTTTAGTTAAATGAATACAAGGACATCTAGAGACCTCTGGGGTATATTTATAGATCCTCAAGGAACTTGCTATAGTGGCCCAAAAGCCACTTAACTCCTAATTGGTCCAAAAGTCACTTAACTTCTAATTCATTTTGACATAAAAACAATTATTCATTTTTTCAAATGCACTCATTGTAAAAAAATGATAGGCAAATTACTTTCAAAAGGAAGTCCAATTACATTAACTGTAAGTACTAGATGCCATCTATTTAAAATTACAGAAACAGGGGTGCCTGGGTGGCTCAGTCAGTTAAGTGTTCAACTCTTGATTTTGGCTGTAGTCATGATCTCATGGTTCATTGGTTTGAGCCCTGTGCTGGGCTCTGTGATGATAGTACAGAGCCTGCTTGAGATTCTCTCTCTCTCTCTGCCTCCTTCTCTCACTCACTCTCTCTCTCTCAAAAATAGAGTTTAAAAAATAAATTTAAAAAATAAAACAAGGAGGCAAATACGTGTGTAATATTGTGTCCAACCTTAAAGAGGATAAGTAAACTAGCAAATGTTTATGTTTTATACTTTATATCACATCTCAGAAATTACCCCATATCAATAAAGAAAATGCCGGTGATTTTTTACTGCAAATTATTCCACTGTATGAATAAATTATAACTTAACTAAAAAGGAAAACGGGCATATAGGATTAGACATGGGAATTTCTTCCCCACCATGAGTCAAACACATACATGTCTTAGAAATAATTTCTTAGAAAATATATACAATAAGTTTTTACAGTGGATCACAGGACTCCATGTAAGACTTCAGGATATGACATTAGGCTTACAGCCAGAAGAGGTTAACTACAATGAGTTGAAGACCAAGGAGCTCAATGAAGAAGCATTTTGCTGCTGAATATTTTGGTATGATCTTCTGGTTTAATGGGCCACAATAAGAAATGCACCAAATTTCATCACTCTCCTGACCCACTCTCCATTGTTTTACCTTTGCTCAAGATAACCCAAACTTCAAAATACAAGGCAAAAGAAAAAAAATGTCCAATACCAAGAATCCATTACCTTTTTTACATCATCAAAGGGAAGTATTTATAAATAGAATCTTCAATATTTGACTACAGTTCTCCTCGCTCCTCTGAAATGCACAGACCATTTTCACTTTAGTTCCAAAAGTCTCCAATCTGCCTTCCTTCTCCATTCATCAATGGGGATTGCTAAAACTCCAGATGCCCAGACCCCGCCCCGCATAACTGAATCAGAATCCAGAAGGCGGTTCTGATGTGCAGAATACCACGGGGTGGGGGTGGGGGGAGGGAGCGCCTGGGTGGCTCAGTCAGTTAAGCATCCGGCTTCGGCTCAGATCATGATCTCACGGTTCATGGGTTTGAGCCCCATGTCTCTGTGCTGACAGCTCAGAGCCGCTCTGGAGCCTATCTTTGGATACTGTATCTCCCTCTCTCTCAGACCCTCCCCTGCTCATGCTGTCTCTCTCTCTCTCTAAAAAAATAAATAAAACATTTTTTTTTTTAAATTTTTTTTAAAAAAGAATACCATATGGGATGGGGGTACCTGGGTGGCTCAGGTGGTTGAGCATGTGACTCTTGGTTTTGGCTTAGATCCTGATCCCAGGATCATGGGATCAAGCTCTGAGTCAGCTTCCATGCTGAGTGTGGAGCCTGCTTAAGATTCTCTCTCTCTCCCTCTCTCTCTCTTTCTCTCCCTCTCCTTCTAAAAATAGAGTACCACACAGGATGAGCCCAAAATCTAACTTTCAAAATAAAAGTATATATATCCATCTATGTAATTACTGAATTAACATTAAGTAACATGATTCACACATAGCCTGTGAGAACCCATCAGTGAGTATCAACCTCAAAATGCTATCCCCACCCACCCTCCAGTATTCATATACACATATATCACATACCAAAACCTTAACTAGAAAGTGAAATGGAAGATATTCTCAAATATTAAAACTGTGGAATTAAAAAAGAATATCTAAACAGATAATACTTTTTAAACTAGAGTGGATGCATTTATTTCAAAGCTGTACCACTGTGGAGACAAAGTCAATTTTTAAATGTGCCTCTCTGCTACATAAGAAATGTTATTATGTGCTTTCTCTGCTCTTTGAAAAAAGATTTTTGTTACATAATTAAATGCTAAAATTACTAAACTGGACAGAAATCATAATAACTAACCAGTCAGCCCCCCCATCAAAAGAAAAGTTCATTTGAAAATACTCACCTATGAAATATTAGTCTTCTGCTTTACACTTTGAGCTCAATGGCTATGATAGAACTGATTTTTTTTAAAGAAACAGAGTTCTCAAAATCAATGTGAGACTGTACCACCCCAGACCTCAATCACAGCTGCCACATGAGCACACACAAAAAACTCCCCTTATTAACCAGACCAGGAGTACAAGCTGCTGATAGAGAAGACCTGCAGGACTTAGGTAAACCTCAGGTACGCGGTTGTTCCAAGGCCCCAGCGCAAAGGCAACATGGAAGATGAAAATCACCTGCCTTCTATATTTGACATGTGGAAATCCAGGTGCAGAGGAAGCAAAAGTGAAAGGGCTAGACTCGGCTTAGTTTTCTCAGTCCACGAGCCATCATTTCAAGAATGTATATTAAAGAAACTCACAATGACACACGTTTCCAATACTAAATTGAGTATATTTATTATTAAACAGTTAAGGCATACAAAAAATTAAAAATAGTAATATAGTAACTACCTCTGCCTCCACACAAAGCTTAAGGGAAAACAATCTAGCCAATACATCTGAAACCACCTGAGTATCCTTTCACAATTAAATTTTAACTAATATTTACAACCGCAGCAATACTGTTTTGTGTTCTCTTGTTCCCAGAAAATCATCCTATCAGCCTCTGGTTCAAACTTCTGGCCTCAAGTAAGGTTCAATAAAATTGAGTTTTCCATCCTGTCCATATAATTAATGTGCTTCCATTGCTTGGAACATTCTCGGCAATTCACGTTTTCCGTTCGGGAACGGGTCACCTACAGAGCTTCGACAACCACAGTAACAGGTCATGAGAATCACATTCATACAGAAGAGTCTTCTACGAATGCACTACTTCAGCATAATGAGGTGACAACATGGAGAATATTTTTATACGCATGACAAGAATAGCTGCTCTCCTCAGTCAGAGTTGAATTTCCATCAGGGTTACCGTCCCTCACCGCAAATCCCCAGGGCTCATGGAAAAAAACAAACCTGCTCAAAGACCTCTCTCCAAAGCATAGTTATTCCAGCCAAGTAAAGCTTCAGGGGGGGAAAGAAAAGAATAATTTTTCATAGTCCTTCAAGCTATTTAGAAAATCCCCTCTCAGATATTTCCTTAAATGAAAGAAGTAGATCAAGGATTCCCTAAATGCAACATAACCAGTGTCCTTCCTAAAGAAAGGTCACTGAAAGATAAACAAATAAGGTAATCTTCCTCACAATTTTCATAAAACTGAATCTCGTTCAGCAAGTTTACTTTATTGCAAACATAGCATATTTTTAGCAGGCTTGCTATAAATGTAACCAGGTATAATATTCCTTATTAAATAATTCATTTTATTTTTATTTCACTGGCCTCTCTCTTTTCTTCCCTTCCCCTTCCCCCACCTCTACCAACTCTTTCAATCCTAGAGATATCCATCTGGGCATCAGACCAGGACTTCGGCTGTGCCAAATCGCAGTGCATCTGAAATCCACTACCTTTTTTCACCAGCCAGTGAAAAGACTTGAGCAACAGTCGAAGGAAAAAAGAAAAGGGAATTCACGTCAGAAACAAATTATCAATTTCTCTGCCTCCCACCCAGAGGACAGCGTGTCCTCTGCCCTCTTCCCCTTTGCTCACCCTTACAAACAAATGACAGAGACTAGAACAGAGGAAGACTGGGCAAGACAAGTCTGGGAGCAGCAAATTCTACCTCCCAATTGGCCCTCCCTTGCCAGGGCTGTGATGCCAGAGGGCCAAGAGAAGCTCTATCTCGTAGCCCAGGGCCCCAGCTGTGGTGAATAGGAGGGAAGAGACAGAGGGATGTATAAACTGAATTAATATTGTGCAAAATTAATGAGCAATAAGTTCAGGGACAAACGAAGAATCATCTAGCAGCAGTGAAATAAACTACCTTGTACATTAGGAGGCTCAGCAATATGCAGAGGTCAAACACTGAGTTTGTGGAGTCAGAGCACCTGCATTCTAATCCCAGCTCTGGCACTGTCTAGCTCTGTAGCCTTTCTCACTGAATACACATTCATTGCTCACCTACTAAGAGCTGGGCCCTAGGCTGGATGCCAGGGATGTACCAGTCCCTGCTCTTGTGGAATTAAATTCTAGTGGGAAGGACATTAACAAACACACAAAACAAGAAAAATGCCAGACAGCAATAAGAACATATAGGGAAATGGGGCGCCTGGGTGGCTCAGTAGGTTGAGTATCTGACTCTTGACTTTGGCTCAGGTCATGATTCGAGAGTTCTGGGATTGAGCCCCACGTCGGGCTCCATGTTGATTGTAGAACCTGGTTAAGATATTCTCTCCCTCTCTCTTTCTCCCTCTACCCCTCTCTTTGCTCCCCTGCTTGCTTGCTCTCTCTAAAATTAAAAAAAAAATTAATAATCCTAATAAACACATAAATATTTCTATTATGCCAGGCTTTTACACTGTCCAAACTCAAGGATTTGGGGAAGAAAGAAAAGAATCTTTATAAACCCCAAGATTAAATTATTAATATACTCCCAATATCAGTTTCTTCCTATCCAATCTCTACCCTTCCCCCATATCCAGTCCCCCAAAAGGAAGAAATTTAGAAAAACAAATTAGTACTAAAATTTTCCTATAAGAAAATTCCCTATTTTTATTCCCCAAAAAATAAAATTCCCATGGAGATAAATGTGTACCTTAAATGTGTATCTCTGTTAATTTACAGATTATTTTCAGTACATATTTTCCTTTAAGATACTGAAAAGGCCACAAATTCAGAATAGAACAATCCAAGGAGGATCTTTCAAAATATACATTATATGTAGATGATTCCTTTGACTTAACATGAACTAAAAATCCCTTTGCAATATGTAAATTTTAGAGTACTATGAGACCTGACCATCGTATACTAATATTTACCTTAAAAGAATCAAAAAAGTGCCTTCCAGAAAGCAAGACTGGGACTAATACAGCCCCATTCAAATCCAAATTTATCTACGGGCTTTTGCAACATAATCCAGCCAAAAGAATGTGATTCATATCTCAGCAATGCAACAGCTAACTTTTCAATGTGTTTTGAAGTAGGTGCCACGAAAGTAACAGTCATAGCCATGGCATTAAAACACTCTAAGCAATTTGAGAGTTTTTAAAAATGTTAAGAACTAAGTAATACAGGCCCATTAAAGAACTTTAGAAAACACATATGAGCAAAAAGGAGAAAATGATAATGCCACAGGGCAAAGATGAACACTATTCATATTTTAGCGTATGTTCTCCTAAACCTTCTTGAAATAAATATTTCCCACATATAGGACTTCATATTGCACATATTTTTTACTTGATATCAAGAATGTATTTTATACACATCCATAACATTTTTGTAAATGTACGACGTTCTACCTTATGTATATACCCTATTTTAATTAGCTCCACTGAGATTCTCCATGATCTGTTCTAATGCCCAACACTAAAGGAACAGAGTAGGTTAACTACTTATTTCCTAAAGTTATTGACCCATGACATCAGAACTTGTACTCCTTCACAAATACTTTGGGAAACTACAACTTAACCAATCCTCAATACTGTTTCTATGGTGTGTCCAATGTTTTTCTATTATAAAAATGCTGTGATCAAATTCTTGCGTGTACATGTCTGTGTATTCCCTAGGGGAAAACTCTAAAAATAGTTACTGAGCCAATGGTAAGCACATGGAAAAAATGCGAGTATTTCTGCCCAAGTGTCCCCCAATAATGTAAGAAAGCTGTCAGTCTTTTTAAATGATAACATTTAATTTAAAAAAGAGATTAGAAGTTATGTGTATTCATCACACAGAGTCAATATTTTTAAGCTTATATAATTACTTCTCTATGGACATGGCTAGTTATCAATATCAAAGGTTACTGTAATGGACATTGACTCAGAAAACTAAGAACATATCTCCTCACAACTTACAGAACATGACAAGCATGGATACGTTGTGTCTTTTCTTTTCCTCTTTGTTACATTTACATATATCCGGATTTATATTCTGTGCTCTTAAGAAGATATTAATAATCCCTTTTATCTACATAGTACTTTCTACTATAAGAACACTTAAACAAAAAGAAATTTAGAGGAATAAAATATCCTAAAAGGGTACTTTAACACAGGATATTAAGCTGTACCTCCAAAAGATCCTTAAAGTTACACAACAGTAACTACATATTTAGAGCCAAGACCGTAACAACCAAAGCTTTCACCAATTAACTGACACCAATATCATGGAGGGAAATGTATATCTTAAATGCACGTCTCTATTAATTTATGGACTATTTTCAGTACATATTTTTGCAATTTCAAATAATTAAGAAACAGGATCCTAATATATCATAAAGATGGTTCAGAGAGCAAAAACAGGGGTTAGGTTCCTTTTTTTGTTTTTCAAGTGACACTGGAAGTAATTTTATACCTCAAAGTAACTCTCAAAGTTACTTAAGTATAGTGTTCACACCCAGGGTGGAGTTCAGTGTAATTTTCAAAGCTCAGAAAGGCTCTGTCTGCTCAAAAATATCTGCCCTTAGAGCCCGTCTCAGAATCGTACTTGAAGATTTTTTAAAATGCAGAGATTTTCTTATTCAACGGGTCTGGAGGAGAGCCAATGCATCTGCATTTTTTAAAACCTCCCCAGTCGATTCATTTGTACAGCCAGAATCTAAAAGCATTCAGTTATAGTAAAAGACTGAGGAAGGGAGTGGAATCCTTAGGTCCCCATCTAAATGGTCACATGAAAACCATCAATCTGTCTCAGGTTACCCATGTGAAAACTGTACCTTCAGGAGACTCATAAAAAGCTTCAAAAACGAAAGCAAAGGTAGATATATCTGCTGGCCTAACCCCGGCCACCAAAAGAACATGGGTAAGGGAAGCAAGACTCAAAGATCACCTTACCAGAAATCGTGCTACTTCATATTTTAAGCACGTAATCCACTCAACTTCATAAAACAGACCAACAAGAACAAACTACTTAGCTGTATGTCTGTGTGGAGAAGGGTGGTCTCATAAGAAAAAGCATTCAACTGACAGTAGGAATTTCACCAAACAGTGCCCGTAAACATACAATAAGAACAAACTGAGTAGGCAATTAAGACAGGATACTCAGAGATGGTAGATTACTTTTTACATTACAATAGTCATTTATCAGAACTGTGTTGCTCAAAAGAAGTTTGTCTCACAAGAACAATGCAAAAACAAGCCAAAAAACCTATGTCTTCTAAGTGATTTATTTATAATAATCCATCATTTTCTTAAACTTCCATTACCTACCAGATCTGGACTTAATGATGTCACTGAATTCATTCTGCCCATCATCAGGCCTGGCCTCATGCTCTCCATACTTGGCCATCTTTGCTGAGTTTCAATTTAATCCAAAGACTGTATTAAATCCTCTTTTTAAGACTTCCAGTTTTCTATAATGGTCCAGCTCAACATCAATACCTAAAAAAGAGAAAAGGGAATGTGTTGATGTGGGAAAAAGTGCGTATATATATTTTTTTCTTTTTTTTTTCTGAATCCTACCATTTATTTTTTTTCTTTCATAGTTTATTGTATATTTATATTTTTTCATATATTTGTATATTTATATACACAGTCGTATATAGCTATATATACTAACCATTCATTCAGCTAATATTTATTCAGCACCTTCCATGTGCAAGGCACTGATCTTGGCAATGGGGATATGACTAAAAAAAAGACCTAGCCTCTGCCATTATGAAGTTTATAGACACTAAGCTGTTAATGATATAATGAATTATTTCATTATAATACTGATATGTTGCAAAAGTACAAACGAAAAGTATAAAGTAATACGAGCATACAGCAGAGGACTGACCTGCCTTGGACAATTAGAGAAGGTTTTCTTAAAGAAGTGAGATTTGTTCCAAGTCTTCAAGGAGGAGAAGAATTTAATTAGAAAAAAAAAAAAGATGAAGGAAGAGAAAAAGATAAAAGCCTTCCACGTGAAGTGGTAGGAAGAATCATGCAGAATTCAAGAAGCTGAGCCGGTGTCTTTGGAAAGAAAACAGCCAAGAGGAGAGAGATCTGGTGAACTAGGTAAAGTAGGTAGACAGGACCAGGGACAGGGCCTTGGAGACCAGGTGAAGGTTTTGATCTTTCTCTAGAGAGGAAGGGAGGTCCAGTAGAGGGCTTTAAGCGGGGCATGAACATGATCAGATTTGCCTTCTGAGAAGGTCATTCTGGTTTGCAGGTGGACCAGAATGAGGAGTGAGGAGCCATGAAGACAATGGCAGAATACAGCAACTGTTCATCGAAGAACCTAGAACACAGGCACATAGGCGTTGAATGAAAGTTTCTTTCAATTACTCTGTATTTTTGAAATTTTTTCATGATAGAATTTTGAGGGGGGGGAAATCCTAAGTTTAACCAAGTGATCAAACTTCACATGCATGACCAATAATGGGGCATCATGTGATACGACGGAAAATATACCACATCATCTATATAGTATCCTTGCCAAAATGTTTAACATGAAGCTTACTGTAAACAAATATAAACTGTGGATAGTGTTTAAAATAAATTATCTAAGGGTACCTGGGTGGCTCAGTCAGTTAAACACCTGACTTCGGCTCAGATCATGATCTTGAGGTCTGTGAGTTTGAGCCCCACGTCGGGCTCTGTGCTGACAGCTCAGAGCCTGGACCTGTTTCAGATTCGATGTCTCCCTCTCTCTCTGACTCTCCTTCTTTCCCTTCCTCCCTCCTCTCAAAAACAAATAAGCACTTAAAAATTTTAAAATAAATTATCTAGACTGCTCAAACTTACCAATGTTGTGAAAAACAAAAACACCTGAGGGAGGGAGAACTTTGCAGGTTAAAGAAGAGGAAAGAACCATGACACTCAAGTGTACACTTTGACTGGACTCAGAATTTAAAAAATAAACATTTTGGAGATGATGTGAAAAATATGAACTGGGGCTATATATCAGACAATATTACAGAATCAATATTAAAGTTCTTTAATATTGGTTAATAGTTTTATCATTATGCAAGTATCTTTGATTATAAGAGACACCTGATGAAATCTTTACCAGTGACATGTGATAATAACATCAACTTAAAATCAAACAAGACAGCATATACCTACCTATCTATATACAGTTCTCTATCTCTACACATACATACAGAGAGAGGGGGAGAAAGAGAGAGAGAGAAAGCAAATGTTGTAAAATGATAAATGCCTAGAAGGGGCACCTAGATGGCTTGTCAGTTTAGCATCTACTCATGATTTTTGGCTCAGGTCATGATCTCAGGGTTCTGAGCGTGGAGCCTGCTTAAGATGTTCTCTCTTGTCCCTCTCCCTCTGCCCCTCTTCACACACACTCTCTCTCTCCCTCAAAAAAAAAAATGTAGAGAAAGAGCATATAGATATTTACTCTTCTTTCTAATATAATATTACAGGCAGAAATGACTGGTCCAAACAAGGGTACAGGGAAAGAAAAGGGTAGATATGTGAGGTATTTACATATCAAATACAGAAGATCAGTAGCCTTTGGGAACTGACTGGATATGAGAGGTGCAGAATACTATGGTGCAAAATGACTGCCCAGTTTTGGTTTAGAAAACTGAATAGAGGGTGAGTCATGCACGGAGCTGGGGAGCAGATAAGCCACTGGCGGAAGAAATAATGAATGCGGTTTGAACTTGCCAAGTTTAAGGTGCCTCTAAGTTATGTAAGTGAAGATAACAAAAAGGCAGTTGGACATATAGGTCTGATCTCAAAATTGGTCTGAATTCAATATAAATCTGGATAGTTATACATTATATACATTATATCCACTGACACAGATTTTATTCTAGAAGATACATTATATGCATTCTGCTGAATATAGCTATCACTCAAAATAATTCTAATCTTTAGTAACTAATTAGAATCATCTTCAGAACTTAAAAAATTAAAGATTCTACTCCACAGAACAACATTCTTCTTTAAAAAGTCAAAAATTAGGGGTGCCTGGGTGGCTAGGTCGATTAAGTTTCTGACTCTTGATTTCAGCTCAGGTCATGATTTCATGGGTTCATGAGGTCACGCCCCACATCAGGCTCTGCACTGACACTGCGGAAACTGCTTAGGATTTTCTCTCCCTCTGCCTCTCCCTGACTCTCATTCTCTCCCTCTCTCTCAAAATAAATAAATGAAAGGTTTTTTTAAATGTCAATAATTAGAGGGGCACCTGGGCTCAGTCAGTTGAGTGACCGACTCTTGATTTGGGCTCAGGTCATGATCCCAGGGTGTGGGATCAAGCTCAGGAAAAGGATGTGTTCTAACAGTAAAGAAGTCAAAATTACCGTAGAACAAAAATGTTTTAAGTGTTTAAAAGTTTGAGGTAGAAGAAAACTGGTGGACTGCTAAAGCTTTAGGAACAATTTTTTCTCCTGTAAGAGGACTCTGTGGATTGGGCACAGTCTGCCAAATTGTCAGTATAAGAAACTTTTTTTTTATATTGCTCTACTACTGTTAAGACTTTAGGGATTATTATATGATTAAGTTCCTTTCAAAGGGAACATACCTGTAAAAGACTTGCTGAATTCTTAAGTATATTTTATTATATTCAAGAACTTGAAGCTTGGTTCAGAAGAATGCTTATAAAATTTTATTATGGAAAATCAGGTTTATCCAACAAAAATTCTCTTTACTGAAAAACAACTATTGTTTTGAGAGATATTTCTAACGCCCTCTTTCATAACTGGTCTTGGCCAAGGGTCTTCACTTCACTTGCCAAAGACCTCTCCCAATATTTTTTAATCCTAATTTTTATTTTATGTTGCCACTCTAAGAGAATTTCTCAAATTTTCTCTTCCTGATCATCAAAATCCCTTATGTGCTACAAAGAGCAGAAAGAGGATCAGAGGACAAGCAAAAAATGGGAAAGGGAGAGAATCACAGAAGGCCATTCGAACAGTGAAAGCCACTGACTGCCACTTGTTGCCAGGAAGAGGCAGGGAACTCAAGTTGAGCAGCATAGGGCAAAAAGATACCTCCTCCTTCTAAATCACTAAATGCTGCAGTGACTTATAACTGGTTGTCAGGAGACAGAGTACAAGTTTCCTCACTAACAGTGTGCCTCGGTGTGCATCGTCCCCTTCCACATCTACAGGACGTAAGAGAGGCCACCTTCCACACAGAGCTGGGTGAGAAAGGAAATGAATTAACGGGATATTGGCTTAGAAGCTGTGAGCCCTCTACAATTGTAATTTATCGTTACCACTGCTTTGGGTCTCTGTTCCCTCCTCATTATATTTTGCAAAGTTTAGCCAGATCTTTCTCACTGAAACCAATACTTTCAACCCTGCATTGGGCAACTCTTTATTCAGAACGTGTCTGGCTGTCATATGGAATAGAAGCCCTGAGTGTGTGGCAATAAACTTGGGAGTGAGAGGGGGTGGGGTGACCTTAAAGATAAAGCTAATGTTTTAGTTTTAAAACAATTTGGCAATTAGACCATGTAAGAATACAAAAGACATTCAACAATTAGCAAGGATGATGGAAATGCGGTATTGGTCCTTGGGCAGAAAGCGTCCGTGATTACAGGATAATCCAGAAACGCAAACCCAGGAACGCTAGAGATAGTGGACAGGGAAGCGAATGGGCCAAGAATCGGCCTCTCTGCTTGAAACACAGTGCAAAAAAACGCCCAGTGCCAAGAACTGCCATTCATTCTCGGAAACGCTCCAAGGAAAGGTTAGTACTACGGTGATTAATACTGTTTACAGGAGCAATAAATTTTAGGTAAACACCCAAAGGAGGGTTAAAGAGCCGTCTCATTGGTCCCATAAACTCGGATGGAGGGAGCGGGGAATGACTCCGCGGAAACCTTGGCCCTGGCCGCCGGGTCCTGCGGTGGCCGGCGAGGCACCCGCGAGTTTCGCACCCCTCCAGCTCTCCCCTGCGCCGCAGCGCGCCCCGCACTGCGCCCCCACCCCCCCACACACCCACCAGCGGCGGCCCGGAGCGGCGCTGCCCGAGGCCCGTGCAAGTTACAACCCAGGGGATGCGGCTGCTGCCGCGGCCCNCGGAGGCCGCGAGCCCCCGCCTCGGCCAGGGCGCGCGGGCCATCGAGGCTTCCCGATCTCGGCGCATTCCGGCCGCAGCAAGCGGTGCGCCGACCCTCCCGGGCGCGGCACGGGGAACTGACCCGCCGCGGTCCCAGTGACCCAGGGGGCCTGGACGCTGGTAAGGAGGAGACTCCCTCCGGGACGGCCCAGAAAGCGGAGCTGATCGCCCCAAGTCAGTCCTGGGACTCTCCTTTTCAACGTGCCCCCAGGCCCTTGAAGATCCGGCACGTTTTCTCCTTCCCTTGGAACAACCCTGAAACAGTCCCTTTCGTAATCCCGGGCTTGGGGTCAAAGAATTCTCTTGTAACAGCGTGCCTCCTAAAAGTTGCACAGCCTACAATCCGCGCTTTGTTGGGTTTATAAGTGGCCTTGGACCACCAGAGCCTCGGACCCAGGGCCCAAAGGGGACACGAGTTACCTTACCTGACGCAGCAAGTGATACCAAGAGTGCGGGAAGGTAGAAGAGGCTACTGGGGGGTGGGGGGGGGCTACACACCCACTGGACGTCCGCCTCCCTCCCGTCCCCTCCCCGGAACCCCACCCGCGCGCGCAGCAACGGCTTGNCCACCACACTGCCACCCACTTCCCACTCTCTCCAGGAGGACACCTCGGGGCCCCGCCTTCCCGGGGCTGGGGTGTGTGTCCTAGGCCATCCTAGGAGGCCACGTCCCCTGTTGGAGACCACAGCGCGCGACGCACGGTTCCGCGACCGTCTCAGCCGGCGGGGGAGGAAGGCTGGGGAAGACGGGCGGCCGCGCCGCCCCCGTCGGACGAGTCTGGGTCGTTTGCCACCAGACGGATTGCGGGGACCTCCCCGCCCGAGCTCTCGTCCCGTTTCTGGCACTCCCCCTCTCCCGCCAAGGGGAGCTGGACTCCGGTTCCGAGGAAAGTGCGTGCGAAAGTTGGTGACATCTTAGACGGCCTGGAGAAGGTGATCGGGACGCACAGCAGAAGCCACAGGAAAAAAACCATCCTCCGGGCAGCCCACGCCCCGCTTCCCCGGGGCTGCGACACCGCACGGGCTTACCTGCTCGCAGGANGTGTTTTCAAAAGGAAATGTGAAGAACCAGAGAAATCCGAAAGAAAAAAAAAAAAATTTTTTTTTTTTGACACCCGATTGAAAACGCCTCCAACTTGTGCAATCTTCCTGCCGGGTAGTTCCGCCAAAAACAAAAACAAAACAGTCCAAGCGCAAACCTGGAACGGGCGCGCCGGCACCAAGTTTGCCAAACACTAGAGAGTTTTCCGTCTGCAGAAACGACCCAGAAGAAGGGAGGCACCGCTCCCCGCGGTGCCCCAATCGGCTTCGGGGAGCNAAACGTGAGTCCCGCCCCCACCTCGGGCACACCGGGTAGTTCGGGTGATCGTGTTCTGTTCCAGAGGTAAATCTCCAGTTGCCCCCTCCACTCACCCCACCTCCGTTTGCTGACGTTGCTGATTTGTAGATTCTGGTTCCAAGGGTGTATTTATTTTAGCTTTCTTAGTGTCGCTTTTAGTGTTAAGAGGAACTTGAAATTTCGTTTTATATTCGTTCATACCTACAAACAGTGCCTATGCTAGCCTTATTTTTCTTTTTTTCAAACACACACACACACCAACGTAGACCTAGAATAGCCCGTCCCAAGGTTGAGGCGTTGGTCAAGAAAATCTGGGAAGAAATCAGTGTGTGTTTCCTGTGCATGTCTCTTATTTACATATTTCATTCGTGTGTGTTCCTGTGACTCTTACATGATCATCACACTTGAGGATGGAGAGGGGGGCAGGGACAGCAACCTAAGTTCCCAGTTTCTAATAAAAGAGGAAAGGATGATTGATAACTGAGCAGCTCTGGCTTATTGCTGGTTTAATATTTGGAAATTAATTTACAAGTTAGTAAAGATAAACCACTAGGGGATTTAAATGCTTTTTTTTTTCCCCAGAAAGAATTCACTAGTTTTTTATTAGCTACGAAGGGAGTTTCCCCGGTCCCTAAATGCTGTTGGAGTGGTAGGAGGTCCTGAGAGAGTGTTCTTTATAAAGCCTCTAGCCTAGTTAGCTTCCTTGCTTTGGGGAATTTTCTTCATATAACCCCACAACACGTTCAGATGATTAACTTCAAGTGGATATAATTTATTCATTCACTTTTATTGGTTCATTCATTTAGCAAATGCCAATTTATGGCCTGCCAGTTCCAAAGCCCTGTGAATGATGCAAAGAAAAATCGGATGGAGATCTTGCCTTCAAGAATGTCAAATCTAGTAAGTGAGATAAGGCATGTAAACAAGTAAGATATGCAAGATCAGTGATAAGTGCCTTTAGAAAAGGAACGACCAAGTGCTACTTGAGTCTGTATCGAAGGAGACTGAGGTTTAACTGATAATTCTACAGACTCTTAAAGCTGTTCATCATGCACTGTATCCTCTTGGTTGAGTTGATGGAAATTCTGATTCCTCCTTTAAAATAAAATTACATTGAAACATTGAAGAATTTCGTTGCTTGAAATGATGTAAGTGAAAACCACTTTGTAAATTGCAAAATGCTGGACAAATGTTACTTTATTTAACTCAAGATTTTGAAAAACACAGTGTCTCCGGCACCTAGAATCTCTGAGCTTTTTAACCACTGAGGGGATGTTTAGTTAAGCTTCCCCAAAGACCATCAGGAAAGAGTCATAACAGTACAGTCACCATCTGTACCGGAGTGACTCCACCCACACCCCCAGCTTCCACTGCTGGTTACCGGGAACCTGTGTGCTGTTTGTAGCCCATCTCTCCTCACACAGAGACTGATATTCTCTGTAGGCCTTGGGCAGAGAGAAAACAAAGAACTTCCTTTTGTTGGGATGCCCAAGAGGTCCCAAGCTGCTCCTGCTCCCTGTTTCCTTTGCAAGTAGGGAAACCACATTTAGTGGAAGATTTTGACCACAGAAGGCCATGTTTCCATACAGCAGACAGTGTGATCTTCCTTTGCAGCCCAAGAATCAAGTTGCAGGGAAAGTGGAGACCAACTACCAGGAGGTGAGTAGCAGTTAATGCACCTGCATCCAACGTTCTAGCTGTGGTCCATGCAGCAGGGACATCAGCTTGTAATGACAGTACTCAATGGGTTCTGTCTCCCCTCCCCAAAGAGGAACGTAGAGCATTCAGGAAGTGATAGGAATGTGGCCCAGGGTCTACCATTAACTCGAACTCTGAATTGCCCCCACAGTCACCACAGAACAGTGAGAATTCAAGAAAACTGAACTGATATCACTGGGACAAAGCCCTTGACATAGGAGAAAATATGCGTAGTGTATATAGATTCAGATATAGAGATATATTCATCTTTACTATGTATAATATAGAGAGAGATGATTCTACATCGAAACTCTTCATATGGAGGGAACTGCATCCTAATATAAGAGCCGAAAAGAAACCTTTCTTACTAAGCTTTGTATATAATGAATATAGTATATATAGCAAGAGTATATAAATGTGGTTTCTCTTTAAACTATAGAAACATAGGGAAACATAATATATAAAAAGCAAGGCACTCCTTCAGCTTTGCCCTTGGTGTTGACTATAAATAAAGCCCTGCATGGAAGCATTTAAGAGAGGAACAAAAGTTAGGGAACTTAACTTTTCTTATCTTTTCCAGGTCAAGAAAGTGGCTTATATATAATAGCAGAATACTTGCTGAATATTGTTGCTGAATTCTTCAGTCAAATATTAGTATTTATTGTGCAAGTTGAAAATAGATATAAATAAAATTCTTTGCAATCCAATTAAGGAAACTAATAATAATAATGCATGAAACTTTTAGAGAAAAATTAGAACAAAGGCAGAATTTCTCACAATTTCATGAGCTCAAGAATCACCAGGGAGAATATTTTACATTCAGATTGCCTACCAACTCCCAGAAATTCTGATTTGCTAGGTCTTCTGAGGCCCAGGAATCTGCAATTTTAACAAACAATCCATGAAGTTAGATCAGGATGGTTGGGGAATCTTACTTCAAGCCACTGTTCCCTAAGGAGCTGGCCTCAAATAGGCCACTTTGGATGATTGGAGGAGTCTAGAAATTGCCCTATAAAAAAAACATTGCCCATTGGATCGATCATAATTTCAAAATGCCCACAATTAGCCTTATCTCTTTGAGTTCAAGAGTTCAGTTATGGATCACCCTTGAGGTTGTCGAGGGTCATTAACTCATTAACACCTCCGGAGCATTCTGGGCAATTCAGCCTGCCCTGTGGTACGGAGCCTGGCGGGTCCTGACCAAATGCTCTGCAGGAAAAGTCTGCTGGCAGGAGGGGGGAGAGGAGAGAATAGGTAAAGGTAGGGGAGTTGAAATGCAGGGTCCAAAGAAGCTAAGGACAAAATAAAAAGACCAAGCAAGCGATTGAGGAGAAAAGAGTAAGTGATAGAACAAAAGGAGAGAATCAAGGAGGCCCCAAGAGGGAAGGAAGAGGCAAGGAGAGAGTGGAGGAGTCAACCAGACCCACTGCTTCACAGTGGGCTGTCCCTGATAACCAGACAGCCCTCTGAGTAAAAGGAGTGTCCTGTGTTGGGGTTATCAGACTTGTCGCTTTTACTTGGTTTCGTTTACACTGCATAATTTGGCAATGTTGGTACTGGAAGGGATTTTACAGTTTCTCCTTCAACCCTCTAACTGTGCGACTAAAGAAACAAATGACAAAGATGCAAAACAGGCTAAGGAGTACATTTAGGTAACATAAAAATCTATTGGGGGAAAATGTCCAAATTACTAAGAAGGAAAGAGAGCATCCCTAGGGTATATACATTCCTTGTTAACCTGCAGAAGGAACAGGAGGAACAGAAGACAGAGTTGCTGAAAGCGATCAAGGCTGGATTTAAGTAGCCTGAGTGCTAACTATTAAGTTGACAGTTATTAACTATATGAGCTTGTGGAACTTAACCTTTAGTTACATGTCTATGAAATAGAAAGAATGCCTCCCTCAAATCTTGGGAGAATCAAATGAGTTACTTGATATGAAGCATTCATCACAGTATCTGAGGTTCTTTACTAGTACGTTCCTTCCTCTGTCTTAATTCAAGATGATTTGCTGCCATTTTGTGATTATCTTCATTTATCATTTTATTGAAAACATTTCTGGAACTCCCATTATCTACAGAGGGGCTGGGTGTCCCAATGACAATAAGCCACAGCGGTTGTCTTCAAAGAGTTACTGTCTAGTGCAAGAGACCAACACATCACTAGACAATTATAAATTATTATGAGTACACCAGTACAGGAAGATGTAACATGACTCAGAAGAGGGACATGTAACCCAATAGGAGCAGGATAGGGATAGAGGATATCAAGGAGTGACACCTGAGTCAAGTCTTAACAGATGAATAGGAATCATAAAGGACATCTGTTGTCTTGCCTCTGCCCAGCATCTTTCCCCTCTTCTTAAAGGAACATTACCCCTTCCTTTGGGTAATCGCTCCAATCAAATTTTATTGGGCTGTCAATCACCTCTCCACCTAGCCCCGGGGTAGGTTCATGACTCAAGACAGTCAACCATAGGCCTCAACCCTAGGCATAGTGATTAATCCAAGAGGGACAAAGAGAGATCTAGGCTAAACCCACATATGTCCTTCCAAAGGAATGTTCCAGAATAACACCGGAAAGGAAAATTCTCTTTTCTCTTTGGAATCAATAAACTGGAGTAACGTAAAACTGAGACTCTCCCCAATCTCCCCATGCCCCTCCTCCACCTGCTACTGGCTGGAGTTCTATACCTACAAAAGGAGAAAACGAAACCATCGCACAAGGAGCTGAATAACATGGAGAAAATCTTGAGGACACGGAGTCCTTGGTTTTCATGCACAGAGGCAGTGCCCTCTTTTTAACCCCCCCTTTTTTTTTTATTAATGTTAGCTTGCATTGGAATTCTATGACTTGTAAGTGCCCAAGCCAGTCTAATGTAAAAATTAACTAGGAAAAGAGGAGGCCTAGGTGAAAGCTTGAGGGTGAGGAAGAGCATAGGGTTTGTATGTATGGTGTTAGGTTGCAAGAGGAACATTTCCTTTTGTTGAAGTCCTGCTTGATCTCCCCAGTTCCCTAGAGACCATGCTAGACATGCTAACCCATTAGCCTGCTAAGGTGGGGATCACCATAGAGATTTCTAGACCATTTTTATATATTTCATCGCCTAGATTGTGCCCCATATTGGAACTGAAACATGTCCTAAATCAGACCTGTTTAGTAAAGAGCCCTAAACTGCAGTCAACTCTGACTGCTTCTCTATCCAGGGCCAGGCTTCAGGCTCCTGGATCCACCCTTAGGTCTACTAATAGTTACAGCCCTCTAGCACTGAGAATCCAGTCTGGGTTGTGCTCCTCCTGCTCCAATAGAATTCTGCAGACAGAAAGGCTTGATTAGGTGAGGTCAATGTACCTGACGCTCCTCTGGAGGCCAAACATTCCATGCCCAGCTGACCAATTTGAAAGGGACCAGCTTTATAGCCCAGACTGTCTCCACAGCCCCACCTTTCGCAGACCCCTCCCTCTGAGCAGCCTCCTCTCTGTGGCGAGATGGCCAGCATGACTTTAACCTGAGCCTAAGGAAGTGATGATATAAACCAACCTGCCCTCCATTTTTTGCATCTAGAAAAACACCCCCACTGTTTACAAGTGGATACCAAATTCTTCTTTGTACTTACCCTGCTTTTAAAAGACATATTGCCACATAGTTTCCCCATCCAATGTTATACATGCCTGGAGGATAGTGGCCTCCTTCCCCCAGAGAACTAGCAGGGGCTGCAGATGCACTAATCAGTGCCTTTTTGGTGATTATTAGGTATATCTGGCCATGTGACCCTAAGGAAGAGCCCAAGGATCCAATCACGGTAACATGGTACAATATTTGGGAAGTTTGGGGCACCTGGGTAGCTCAGTCAGTTAAGCGACAGACTCTTGATCACAGCTCAGGGCATGAGTTCAAGCTTTCCATCGGGCTCCATGCTGATGGTGCGGAGCCTGCTTGGGATGGTCTCTCCTTCTCTGTGCCCCTCACCTGCTTGTGTGCTCGCTCTCTCTCCCTCTCTCTCTCTCTCTCAAAATAAATAAACTTTTAAAAAGTATTTGGGCAGTTTATTAGTATCATGCAGAAAATTTTAAGTACAGATTATTTTAATAAATGGCAACTCTTCTGTTTTACAAAGTTAGGACAAACTGCTTTTTGGCATAGTTACAGTCGCCACAGATCTCAAACTAGTGGCTGCCTGCCCTTAGAAAGAAATCATGTCACCACGTCAAAGGTATCCTTCTTCCAATGGGCATCTTCATTCATCTATCTGCTCTTTGCAGGGAAAAGCAAAGAAAAAAGGGGGTTTCTTTTCTATAATTCTACTTAGGTACTCACTGTGCTCCTATGTTGGGACAGCATTTACCTCTACCCAGGAGGTATCCCAGGAAATCTGAGGACCTAAGGGGTCATCACTCAAGTGTGCACCCAGAGCCTTCCTCAGAGGATACTTCTAAATTAAAATAAGTGCCAAATTCTTGTTTATCTTTGTGATCATCTTGGCATCATGAAGGGTTATTTTATTTGTGACACTAATATGAAAAGAACACATTATCTTCACCTTAATAGGTTGAATGAAGATACATTCTTGCTAAATGATGGCCTTATGATAATAAATCTTGCTATCTAAAAAAAAAAAAAGGCTTCCCTGTATTTATTTCAAATTCAGAGAGATGGGTAAATCTGTTTCTTGTCAACACCTGGTAGCACATGGACAGTAGACTTAAAAGAACCCATGACACAGCCATGAATGGCATATTTCAGTTTCGAGTAGCAATTTAGTTGCATTACAACATCTGTCACATTAAATATGTTGTTAATTTGAATTAAATATGTGATTTTCTTGTAATAAGTTAGGTTTTTGTGTTTGCTTATATAAATCCACAAGAGCCATAAGCATAAATAATCTATACTTACATTTGTACACATTTAAGTAATATTATAATTAATGTAACTCAGTGCCTGAAGTCCATAGATTTTATTTTTCCTTGAATAGAATGGGAACATTACTAAAAGTTGCAAAACATTAGCTGTGTTAAGACTGATCAGTATGATCGTGGATTGTTATAAAATATTATTATTATAACATCCAAATCCCATGAGTTACTGTGTTTGTATTAATGCTAAATACTTCAAATTCTATCTAGTCAAAAACTCAATTGCAGTAACTTTCAGATACAGATGGAGATTGTAAACATCATCTAATCTTGCTTCTTCCAAAACTCCACTGAAACTACACAAAAGAGGCGTATCTTAAGACATAAGACCACAAGTTGAAAATGGCAATGGCAACAACACTTTTGAAGGATGTGCATAGACAGTCAAGTGGAAATTGACTTGCAGGCCTGAAAGGCTTAACTCTAAATCAGCAGTGGGGACAGCTGAGAGTAAATCTAATTTCCTCTGAACTGTTGACCTGAGGCCCATGAACTGAGTAACCAGGTACACTGGAAGAGGATGGTAACAGGGAGATGATAAAAATGATTGGTTGTAAGAAGTAGTTAGATCTCTCGAGTCATTGGCCTTCCTCACACAGCTGGGCAACTGCCTCTCCTCCTCCCCAGAAGAACATCTGAAATGTATTCTCTGCATCAGAGAAATCAGGGAATCTCTGGAATGAGAAACCAAGTCAAGGTCAAGCAAATAGTCCCCAGAACCAGGGGGATTGAATATGCATATTCAAAGCTGACATCCCTCAGCCTCCCCTCCTGTATAATTCCCAGCATAATGGCAATAATGGCGGCTGAGCATTATTTAGCCTCCACACCGGAGACTGGGAGCACTTTCTGTGGGGAATCTAAACAGCCTAAGAGGAAACATTTAAAGATAGACAATAGAGATTCTAAGACAAACAGCTGACCCGCATCACCTGCATTGCAGCTTTTAATTTGAACACTCTTAATTATGCATGCACAATTAAGAATCATCAGACATCTGAGAATATATGCCCTAGCATAAATGTTGGAATAAAATACATAAACAGAAAAGGCTACTTGAAGGAAACAAAGACTAGGCTGGCAGGGAAAAATCTTTTTTAACTAGTGCCCATAGAAGACAATAGAAGGTTTTCAATAAATAAAAGAATAGGAAGCTCCAAAAAATAAAAATACAGAGAATAAACAAAAATGTAAACACTGTTGTAGAAATGAAAGTTCAGTAGATGGATCAGAAAATAAAGTAAAATAATTCTTGCAGAAAGAAAACAAAAAGAAAAAAATTGTGAAAAATAGGAGGGAAAGCATAAACAAATTAAAAGACCAGCTCAAGAAAAGTCCCTCAAAGAGAGACTAGGGAAAACAAATATTTCCTCAATGAAATAGCTTAAGATTTCTGAAAATTGCAGGATATGTATTTCCAGTGTGAAAGGGCTTACTGAGTATCAAGCAATGAAAACAGACCCACACCAAGACATATTATAGAGATATTTTATCATTTTTTAAAAATGTTTATTTATTTGTTTTGAGTGAATGAGAGAGAGAGAGAGAGAGAGAGAACAAGAGCAGGGGAGGGGCAGAGGGAGAGAAAGAGAATCCTAAAGAGGCTCTGCTCTGTCAGTGCAAAGGGGCTCAATCCCACAAACAATGAGATCATGACCTGAGCCGAAATCAAGAGTCAGATGCTTAACTGACTGAGCCACTCAGGTGCCCCATAGAGATATTTTAGAATGTAGAAGACAATGAGAAGATTCTGTAAGTTTTCAGAAAGGTAGAGGGGGTAAATATATACAAAGTAACAGGAATCTAAATAAGTCAGAAATTCTCAACAACAACACAGGAAGTCAGAAGAAAATGGAGCAATGCACTCAAAATTCTGAAGGGAAATTACTTCTAACAAATATTAAGGATCTAAATTTTCAACTAAGTGTACAGGTAAAGCTTTAAAGCTTTACCTCCACTTTACACACAACACACTCCTTTCCTCAGAGAGTTTCTGAAGAACATGTACAAACAAAACCATGAGGTGAATCAAAAAAAGGGAAGCCATGCTTTCTAGGATAGAAGAGATCCGATACGGGGAAAATGCAAAGGAAGCCTCATATTTACCCAGGATGATGCACCAAGCATGGGAGCAACACAGTTGGACTCAAACAGCCCAAATACTTCAGAGGAGATTAGAAAGATAAAATTTATATAATACCCAACACACAGAAATGCATCAAGCAGATATTTAAACATCTGGTAGACATGTGTACAGAGAAATAAGTGTGTACATAGAAAACTAGGCAAACGAGAAAACAAGACAGTTCTTAACTGAGGGAAAACTACAAGTTGAGCAGTAATATGAGAAGTAATCATGATTTTCTATATGACTCAACACTGAGTAGCCTACAGAGTCATAAAAATGTAACCCGGAATATTGAGTCAATCAAAATTATAATAAATCTCAATCAGCAGGATGAGCAGCTGAGAAGGGTTTATGATTGGGTTTGGTAAGAGTGGAAGAGACAAAGACTAAATCCTTATCTTCATGATAGGAAGTCAATAGGCAATATCTAACCAGAAAAAAAACCAAGAGGCAATATCATAAGCTTGTTTCCTAGAGATATGCAAGTAATAACAGAAGTATGTAGTGCTTCCCACCCCCACCCCCCCGACTAATACTGTATCTTTTATTCCCGTGACTTATTCAGTCCATAACTGGAAGCCTGTATCTCCACTCCCCTTCACCCATTTTGCCCATCTTCCACTCCCCTACCATCTAGCAACCATCAGTTTGTTGTCTATATAATCGAATTCTGCTTTGTGTGTGTATGTGTGCATGTGTGTGTTTGTGTATGTTTTAGATTCCATTTAGGAATGAAGTCATATGGAATTTGTCTTTCTCAGTCTGACTTATTTCACTTAGCACAACACCCTCTAGGTCCAGCCATGTTGTCTCAAATGGCATGATCTCATTCTTTTTTGTTACAGTGTAATATCTCAGCACACATACACCACATTTTCCCTATCCATTCGTCTATTGACCTAAGTGTCCACAAATAGAAGTGTCTTTAAAAGATAAAAGTAGATGTCTCTGGGAAAGGGGATATGGAGAAAAGAGGTTAGAAATTATTTGTCTTTGCAAACTTTGTAGAACTAGGCAATTCTTAAAATTTTGGGCACATTTACCTTGAATAAAAACAACAAGCTCAAAGAATTAGTAAGTTCATGCAAAATATTCCAAAGAGCAGTGGTTTTTGATTAGAACCAGAGATCCAGATCTTTTTTTAAATTTTTTTACATTTATTTATTTTTGAGAGACAGAGTAAGACAGAGCATGAGCGAAGGAGGGGCAGAGAGAGAAGGAGACACAGAATCCAAAACAGGCTCCAGGCTCTGAGCAAGCATTCAGCACAGAGCCTGACGCAGGCAGGGTTCAAACCCATGAACCGTGAGATCATGACCTGAGCCGAAGTCAGATGCTCAACCAACTGAGCCACTCAGGCACCCCAAGACCCAGATCTAAGTACAGGAGGCAGGATATTGTATAACAGAAGCTTTAATACTGGTTTACATTAAGCTGCTGGGTTGAAGCTTTTCAACATGATATTATTGCTATGAAATAGTTTAGAAAAATCAAGAAAAAATGTTGTTAAAATGTTTTTGCATTAAAGGTATTGGGAGCAGAGCAAGTAAAGTTTTATTTTTTATAAATTCCTTTAATTTGCCAATATATCCAACAAATTTAATACTGGTTTACATTAAGTAACAAAGCTCTCTTTGCTGGAGATCAAAATCTCTAGGTCAAAATGATGGCACATTATTCCCAAAGATGCAGGTGAAAACTAAGAAAATTGCTTTAAAAAATCTTTTCTTTCCTGTTTTAAAAAATTGTTTCAATTTAATTTTTTTATTTAAAAATTGTTTAATG
Source organism: Crocuta crocuta (assembly GCF_008692635.1). Lineage (NCBI taxonomy): Eukaryota > Metazoa > Chordata > Mammalia > Carnivora > Hyaenidae > Crocuta > Crocuta crocuta. Next base: position 7,972,629 of record NW_027532015.1, read on the forward strand.
TTTATTTTTTTATTATTTGTTTAATGTTTATTATTCAGGGAGAGAGACAGAGTGAGACCAGGAGAGGGCAGAGAGAGAGGGAGACAGAGAATCTGAAGCAGGCTCTGTGCTGACAGCACAGACGTGGGACTCGAACCCATGAACCATGAAATCATGACCTGAGCTGAAGTTGGATGCTTAACTGACTGAGCCACCCAGGTGCCCCTGTTTATTTATTTTTGAGACAGAGAGAGATAGAGCATGAACAGGGGAAGGGCAGAGAGAGAGGGACACATAATCTGATGCAGGCTCCAGGCTCTGAGCTGTCAGCACAGAGCCCAACGCGGGCCTTGATCTCATGAACCTCCAGGTCATGATCTGAGCCAAAGTCAGACACTCAATGGATGCTTAACCGACTGAGCCACCCAGGCACCCCTAAAAGCTCTTTCCAATAATTGCCTCCCAGTTGTGCAGCTTTATACATTTCTCTGAGTATTTTCTCTTTTCTGTTTGCAGGTATTTCTATAATTTCCATTTCAACATGTCTACAATGGAACTTCCCTTCAGTATTTTCTACCTTTCTACTCAATCCATTCAGTTGGTACAATTCTGGTCACTGTAGCTTGATCCTAGCTTAAACCTAATATTCTTCTTTCTTTCCTTCTTTCTTTCTTTGAACCTAGTATTCTTGCCTCTCCCCCGACTCTCAATATCTAATGGGTTATATAAGTTCTATTGAGTCTTCCTTTGCATCATTTCACACAGTCTGTGTTACCCATTCCCAAACTGATTACCCTTTCTCTGTACTCAATCTGTTACCCATTCCCAAGCCCATTACCCTTTCTCTGTACTTGAACTTCTGTCATGTCCTCCTAACTGGCCTCGCTCATCCAACTCTTCTTCCTTCAATCTATCCTACACTTTTCCATCACATAAACTTGTTAGCATGATAATCATGCTGTTCAAGAGTCTTCAACAGCTCGCATTTGCCTACGGGATAATATCGGCCATTCGAATGTAGTAGCAAACTACTCTTGCTATTCTCAGATTTCTTTATCCACTTTTTGTCAGGAAGTCTTTTGCATAGCACTCCCAGGCCTTTGATCACTCTGTTCTTTCTTCTGGAATGTCCTCTCATGGCTTCTCCTTCCCTTTTATTAATGTGGCTCAAGACCACTTTCTCTTGGAAGATTTTCCTTAGCACTCATCCCATAATTATTGTGTCCTTTGGAATCTAAACATTTTGTTTTCAGTACACTCATTTAAAACATATCACATACTGCTTTTTTATGGTTAGTTAATAGCCTCTGATTTATGTATCTTGTTGCCTGAACAAATGAAAAGCTCCTTGAGAGGGTCCCGAGTCTGTCTGATTCTAACATAGTGTTGGTTGCATAGTATGTGTCCATTCAATAGTTGATTGATAAGGGGAAAATATTTTTGGGTGACTTCTTCCATCCATTTCGATACCAGGCATTGTAAAAAATGTGAATGTATGTAATACTACTGAACTGTACACGTAAAAATGGTTAAGATGTAGATTTCATGTTATATGTATTTTACTACAATTAAAAGTGTGTGTGTGTATACATATATACACACCACCAAAGTTCATGTTTTATATATCTTCAAATTATATCTGAAATTAATGTACTATCTACTTAGTTTATCAAATGTGAATGTGTTGGAAGAAAACACTGGGTTGAAGTCCTAACTCTATCAGAGGCCAACTGTGTAATCAGCTTGGGCAAGTTCTTAACTTTTTCTGTCTCCATTGCCTGGTCTATGAAATGAATAGATAGATTCACTCGATGATCTCCACAGGCCTAGTTCTATGAGTCTGTGACTTTATATCTCTCTGGAGAGCACACATCATCTCCAGAATTATGAGAGAGAACGATCTGTCTGGCTCTCTTCCCAGATTTGCAAACCAAACCATCCTAAGTGAGCATAACCTATTCCACTCCCAGCCCCTGAGGATTCTAAAAACAGTTTGGGAAACTGATAGCAGCTGTGGATTTGCAGGACTGCGCTTCTGCCCCGCCCTGGCCTCGCCTGTTTTTTGGGAATTCCAGCCAGGCTTGTACTCAACCTGTCCTCTTAGGACTCCCTGTATCCAGGCTCCCCAGGGAAGGGATAAGCCCCTGTCTTAGGTGGCCCCTTACCAGGCCTCCAGCTCTAGCTCTTCGGGTGGGGAGGGGTGGGAAAAGGAGCTTTTTCTTCCCTCAACCACACAACATGTCAGGGATAGCTTGGGGAAACAGGTCTCATTAATTAATTAGCTTAGCAAAATTTCTGAATAGTTTATTGACTTCAAATTTTACGTGGGGGGGAATTTAAAATTTAAGTGTTTGGTTTACAGCAGCAAAATCCTTTAAAATACATATTTTAAAAATTGTCCTGCTTTTTGGGAAAGACTACTGTTTCGATGGCTGTCCTTTGAAATTAATTTTGGAAGTGGAGTTATTTCATTTGTTTGCTTTTTGTTTTTCAAAGTAATCCTAGGAGGTTTTGTTTGAATTTGCGAATATTTCTAGTTCATCTTGGCTCCGATTAGTTACAATAATTACAAATCTGTTAACCAAAAAGCCAATAATATTAATAGTCTTTAAGACTGCTAGCACCTTTTAAAACCCCAAAGGCTCGGTTTATACATGCAAAGCATGGGGCAAAAGAGGAGGGAGGAGGAACTGTCATCTTAATCATAGATCACCAGGCCACCCTGCTCACCAGGAGTCCTGAACAAAGGGGAAAGCCAAATACTTTAGGCCTGAGATCACCAGATTCTCAACCAATCTTTGTTTAAAAAAAGAGAGCGGAGAGAAAAAAAGAGAATTTCTTACTGTCACTGTCTTAATACGTATTTAATTATTTAGTGACCTACCAACTTCTCTATGGGACTTAAGAATATTTATATAATGATTAAGTAAAACAGAAACTAAGTAGACGAGGAAAAGTGGACCAAATTAAAATTATAGGTTGAAAAGATAAGATCAGCAAAGTTAAAACACAAAAACTTATGAATAAATTCTGGCTTTGCTTGGTGTTGTGCCACAATTCTTGTGAATAACCATCCTTATTTAATTATCACAAAATGTTATTTATTACCAGGCCATTACTACTAGAACCTTCTCTGAGAGCTATTCCCCAAAGCGGTTCAATCCAGCTGTGCTAGAACCCTACGTATTTTGCTTATTATCTTTCTTCGGCTAATGGTATGGTTTGTTCCGTATTAACTCGAGGGGCTACTGCCATCAACAGTGACAAGATTCCTAGCATTAACTTCTTTAAATTCTAGAAAAAGATTCATTGTTCATTTTTCGGTCTTTGTGATTGATTAAGTGTTTTGAGTTGGCTGGAAGAATAGTGTGGTTACTCTGGCATTTCCCTGGACTTGACCTCCAGCCTCTCCAGTGGTTACCTTGAGTAGCCAAGTGTCTGGATCCTGCCAAACAGAGATTCGGTGGTTATATTCATTTTTCTGGTTATGTTGGAAAAGAGGCTTTTCTGTCAGGGCCTTCGTTTCTAATACCAGTTGTGTGGTTTTGTGATTACACTGCAGTTTCTCAAAAAATCTCAATACTACTGTATATTTTTTCCAAGACTTTCATAACCAACACTTTTTTTAATATTAAAAGTAATATGGATTTTTTTAAAGTTTTTTTTTTATTTTTATTTTTGAGAGACAGAGAGAGTCAGAGGGTGAGCAGGGAAGGGTCAGAGAGAGAGAGGGAGACACAGAATCCGAAGAAGGCTCCAGGATCTGAGTTGTCAGCACAGAGCCCAACGCCGAGCTCAAACTCACAGACTGGACTGTGAGATCATGACCTGAGCTGAAGTCAGACACAACCAACTGAGCCACCCAGGCGTTATACACCCCCATCCCTGATTTTTTTTTTTTTTAAGGAAACTCAATCCCAGTTTGTTTATCGTTTTCTATAAAAATTAAGTTTTTCTGTCTCTAACCAACATGATTAGCCTGCAGGCTGGGCTGGAGGTGAAAAAGGTCATAGAAGAATTCTTCCAAAGGAGAGAGTATAAATGTTTCTACACGCTTTTGATGAGTCAGAAGCAGAAAACTAGTGGCTGAGTGACAGCACACACACTAAACAATTCTAGAACTAGAAAAGAATGCTGCCCTCAGGCTAACTGATTTCAGAGTGATAGTTCTCTCATTGAAGTTGGCCTTGGGTAATAGATGTCAAGAGTGGAGGGTGGGGGGAGAGGGGTAAAACAGACACCAGGGCTACTGTATTCCGTTTTAACCATTTTGTCCCATTAGAAGATCATGTATCTTGATTTTTTTTGAGGTGTGATTGACATACAAAAAAAGCTGTACATATTTAATGTATACCTCTTGGTGAGATTGAAGTATACACCCATGAAACTGTCATAACTACACCATCATCACTACAACCATCACCTCTGAAAGTTCCCTCCCTCCCTCTTTTCTTTAAAGAAAATTTAATATAAGATCTACTCACTGGGGACGCCTGGGTGGCTCACTTGGTTAAGTGTCCGACTTCGGCTCAGGTCATGATCTCACGGTTCGTGGGTTCGAGCCCCGCGTTGGGCTCTGTGCTGACAGCTAGCTAGGAGCCTGGAGCCTGTTTCAGATTCTGTATCTCCCTCTCTCTCTGACCCTACCCTGCTCACGCTGTCTCTCTCTCTCTCCCAGAAATAAATAAAACATTAAAAATTAAAAAAAAAAAAAAGATCTACTCTCCTAACCAATTTCTCAACATAGAAGACAATATTGTCTTATAGCACAGAGCATGTGCTATACTGTGCAGTGTGTCTCTAGGATTTAGTATCTTGTGTAATAAGACTACATGCCCTTTGACTAATAACTTGCCAATTCCCCCCTCCCTGTATATTCTGATTTTTAGCAGCAAATAAAGTTATCATTAAGATAAAGAATTGAATTCTCTCTTTATGAGGCTCATAGTAAACATTTTTTGTAACCTCAGAACTCTTAGGCAAAAATATTCATTTATATTTATTTTATGACAATTTTAAGTAATGAATTTCATATATTCCCATATAAACAGAATAGGCAATAAATATATCCTAACACTCAGAACACACAATGTGTTTCCACTCCTGGTTTTGCTAGTCACCAGCTGTGACTTTAGGAAAATAGTTAACCTCTCAGCTTCCTCATCTATAAAACAGTTATAGTAAGGGGCGCCTGGGTGGCTTAGTCGGTTAAGCGTCCGACTTTCACTTAGGTCATGATCTCGCAGTTCGTGGGTTCAGGCCCTGCGTCGGGCTCTGTGCTGACTGCCGGCTCAGAGCCTGGAGCCTGTTTCAGTCTGTGACTCCCTCTCTCTCTGACCCTCCCCTACTCACGCTGTCTCTCTCTCTCCTAGAAATAAATAAAAATATTAAAAAAAAAACAGTTATAGTAATACCTAATAATAATACTCTTAGGGCATTATGAAGGATTCAGTGAATACAATGCATTAATGCATTTAGCATAGTTCAGAAAGCATGGTATTCCATAAATCGTAATTATTCTTTAGATTTTCTTCAACAGTACCTAATACATAGTAAATTTTTGAATATGTCACTTTGTTTTCATTATGAGACTGAATGAAGCTCTTATAAAAATCTTATTTCATTGTTAAACCTTACAAATAGATGTGATACAGGGGCACCTGGATGGCTCAGTTGGTTTAGCCTCCGACTCTTGGTTTCAGCTCAAGTCATGAACTCTTGTTCATGATTTCAAGCCCGGCATTGGGCTGCGTACTGACCATGTGGAGCCAGCTTTCAATTCTCTCTCTCTCTGTCTCTCTCTCTCTCTGTCTCTCTCACTCACTCTCTCTGACCGTCCCCTGCTTGCATGCTCTCTCTCAAGGTAAATAAATAAAAATTTAAAGAAATAGGTGTGATATACATTTTGCAGATGAAGAAATTGAACCTTGGTGCTATGGACTGAATGTTTGTGTCCTGCCCATATTCACACGTTGACGCCCTAACTCCCTATGTGATGGTATTTGAAGGTGGAACCTTTGAATGTTAATTAGATTTGAAGAAGCCACATGATGAAGCTGCCATGATGGGATTAAGGGTTTTATAAGAGGAGAGGGAGACCAGTGCCCCATCTGCAATGTGAAGGTACAGCAAGAAGATGGCTTTCTGAAAACAAGGAAGAGGCCTCACCAGGAACTGAACTCACTGGCACCTTGATCTTGGATTTCCCAGTCTCCAGGTCTGTGAAAAATAAATGTTTGTTGTTGAAGCCACTGAGCGTATGGTATTTTGTCACAGCAATTTGAGCTAAGACACTTAGCAAAGCTAAATAAGGTCACTCAAGATCACACAGCTGGTAAGTGGCTGCACCAGAATTTGGCTAAGTGTTTGATGCCCACCACCTGGGCTTTTTCCATAGAGCCCCACTGCCTCCCAATGTAATAGGGACACTACTTAGGTTTCTCCAGACAGAAAGTTCCCCTGAACCAGCCTAAATTCAGTCAGTACACTTTGCTATCTGTGTTGCCACATGTGAGTTACTTTTCTGTACCTTAGTATCTTCATCTGTAAAATGTGGATAATAGTAACACTCTATCTCACGGCATTGTTGAGAGAATTTTATGAAGACATATGAAATGTTTAGGACAATGGCTGGCAGGTAGTAAATTTTATATTATTATTATCATATTACTATTACTAATACTATTTATAACTCTGGTGTCAAGAAGATTAGTCTCTGGGGGATGAGAGGAAAAAACAAATACTATCCTTTTCAGCAGACTGTGAGACTTTATATGGTACAATGCTAGTGTATTACTCATGGATTATTAACTTCATGGTTTCCGGAAATCGTCCCTGAGAATTTTAGAGCAGAATTGGACTAGTCGCCCTCAGAATCACCAGCAGAGCTTTTAGAAAAACAGATCACAACCTACACTCCCACCCCTCACCGCATCCCACCCCCCCCACCTCCCACCAAGTGGGACCAGTAATCAGAGTCCGCAGAGGTGGGCCAGAAACGCCCCCTTTAACAAGTGTCCCACATGACGGCAGCTGTGTAGCCTTCTAACCTAACCCATTTTAAAATGAGGGAAAAAAGTGAGACCCAGAGAGAGAGCATGGAAGGCTCAAGGCTCTTTCCAGCACAGGGCGCTACCATCATTCCCACAGGTGTGCTGCCTGGTTTCCCCAGGTCTGTTGCCAGGACAATCTGCCATCCTCGTCAGCCACAAGAATTAGAGACTCAGTAGAAACGCTCAACTAGTCTCACAGGCCCACCCTCCTCCTCCTGTGTCCCAGGGCTGTCAGAAAGCTGAGGGCGAAGGCGAGACTTGAGTGGCGGGTGGCGAAGCTCCCGTGGCCTCCTCTGTGAACTAGAAAAGGTAACTCCCTTCAGTGGGCTTGCATTCTTGGCCTAGCATAAACACTATAGGATTCTGCACGTAAACATGGAATTTATCTTCTATTTGGCTTAGCCCTGGTTTGAAAAATAATCCTAGGTCAGCTTTTGAAAAACATCTTATCTCTCTTTTGTACTCTTAACCAGACATGACCCTCTTTTTTTGTTAGTTTGGCCGCTGTTGACACTGGGGTTGAGGCGGAACCCACTGATCCTTTAGAAGACCCCAGCTGCTCATTTACTGACTCTCTGACAGACTTAACTGTGCTTGTAGATCCACCAAACGGAGTTCATAGTAAAAACACTACTGACTTGTAAATGTAGCCTTAAAGTCAGCAGAGGCTTTTCTTCAAGAGCTCCCAGGTATTTCCAGACATCTGAGGCAAAAGGAAAAAAACAAACTCTTTTCAAGGCTCTCATGAAACCAATTTGTAGATATTGTCTAACAGCTGCCATTGTTTAAAAACATAGGAACGCTAGCTCTTTTTCAGGGTTGTTTCTAAGTACCTCCCAGGCAGGGATAGCTTATAAAATGGGAACAACGAAAGCCGCCAGAAGAAAACCAAGAGAATTGTTATAAATACCTAGTCCTACCCAGTCAGCAGCTAAGCTGGAAATAGGCCAATTGCTTAGAAGGATGCTTCTACTTTCCTAAAAAGGAAGAAAAAAAAATAGTTATGGGGACTTATTTCTAGTTCTTGATACAGATATTCCCTACATGGAATCTTTCCTTTAGATGCCAGGAGCAGGGAGTTGGAGGGAAAAGGATCATTTATTAACCGGGTGCTTTTCCTTCTGGAGCCCAGAGGAAAAAGAAATGTTCTCATAGCTAACATTCTGTAGTTCCTTTCTTGTAACACTCATCAATCTTATAATTGCTTGTTCAATATCTGTCTTCCAATTAGACTATAAATTCCATGAGAGTGACTACATTTTTTTTATTTGCTAGTGTGTCTCTGGTATACAGCCCTGGCACATAGTTTGATGTTCAATAAATATCTTTTGAACAAAATGCTGAATAAATTACATAGAAGCCATAGCCTTCGACAGGGGTGATTGGAACTAGTAAGATTTAAATTGCAGATGAAGCTGCTATGTGGAGTAAGTTGCTGTATACATCCAAGGTGATGGAGTGTATGATGGAATTAATTAGATAACCAAGGGTGAGTTTCTAGTTTTGAAAAACAAACCAAGGAAGAATCTTATGATTACATTGAACCTGGTGTGATTACATTGGTAATCACCAAGAATCAAAGAAAAAAATGCCAAATTGCATCTAGGTCTGGCTATCTTAAAATATGTTTTGTCTATTATATAGTACATATTAGTGACTTAGGTCCATCTTGTTTTAACAAAGAGGAGTTTTAGGTTTTCATTTAAGGCAATAGTATAAAGGTAGTCATATCTATGGTTTAAACTGTATAAATTCTACAACACAATTAGCATCGTAAAACCATTTGAGGTAGTGTAAAATCATTGCTGGTTTTGTTGTTGATAAATTAGCTTTTGAAAAATAAATCTAAGTTAAACATATGAAGTGTCTAGAGTAATGCTGTAAATGCTACATGCTTTAAAAAATGAAGAGAACAATATTATCTCAATGATACAACTTCCTTGATGCGATGAATATCTATCTGAAGACTCCATCATGAGAGAGTCTAATTGAGAAATGGCTGAGAGCTTATCTCTGTTGAACTTCAGTCCTTGGAGGTACTGCCTCTTCTGAAGAAAACCGAGAGAAATGGACTCAGAACTGTAACAGCAGATCAGGATCAGAATTGAAGAGCTGAGAACATGTGAAGCAAAGGAGACAAATATACTCATAATGACTTTTTATTTAAGGAATTTTGAATAGACTATACTTTGGAAAAAATCACTTGTAGGAATGTATGCCTGCAAATTTAAGTATTTGACTTGTTTTTTAGAAAATCTGCAATTTGGCAGCTTTATTAAGGTATAATAACATACAGTAAGCAGCATATATATAAAGTGTACAATTTGATGAGTTTTGACATATGTTTATATCTGTGAAACCATCACCACAATCAAGTAAATCCATTAGCCTCTAAAGTTTCCTCATGGCCCTTCCTAATCCCTCCCTCCTGTGTCTTCCCCCAAACAGACTGATAGCTTTTTTTCTTTCTTTTTAAAATTTTTTAATGTTTATTATTATTAAAAACTTATTATTTTTGAGAGACAGAGAGTGAGCAGGGGAGGGGCAGAGAGAGAGGGAGGCACAGAATCTGAGGCAGGCTCCAGGTTCTGAGCTGCCAGCACAGAGCCCAACGGAGGGATCAAACCCACAAACCATGAGATCGTGACCTGAGTGGAAGTCGGTTGTTCAACCCACTGAATCACCCAGGTGCCCTCCTCCCTTCTTTTTTTTTTTTTAAGTAAGCTCTATGTGGGGCTTGAACGTACAACCCTGAGATCAAGAGTCGCATGTTCTACCAAATGGGCCAGCCAGGCACCCCATCTTTTCTTAAATTAAAAATGTTTAATTGTGATGAAAAACACATAACATAATATAACATTTGTTTATTATCTTAAAGATATAACAAAGATTAGAGCAAAGGTTAATGAAATTAAAACTGGAAAAAAATCAACAAAGCTAAGAGTTCCTTTTTTGAAAAGATGGACAAAATTGAGAAAACCTTAGATTAACTAAGAAAAAGAGAGAAAACTCAAATAACTAAAGTCAGAAATAAAAGAGGGGGCATTTCAAGTAATGCTACAGAAATAAAAAGGATTATAAGATACTACTATAAATGATTATATGCCAAAAAATTGAAAGACTTAGAAGAAATGGAAAAATTCCTAGAAGTAGACTACCCATGGGGACTGAATCACATAGAAAAAGAAAGTCTGAACAGACCATAACTACTAAGGAGACAGAATCAGTAAATGAAAACCTCCCAAAAGATTGGCCTGACTCACAGGTGTCTGGGCTAGAGCTTCAGGAAAAGACTAAAGATTAGATTGTAAGAAAATATAGAAGCCATGTTTCAAAGACCTGAATTACAGGCATTCATCTGTTTGTAAGACATGGGTCTCAAATAGCCAACAGTTTGGTTCTCAAAAGATGTCTAAATTGTGTGCAGTTACTTGGGAAAGTGGGGGTCAGGACTGTGTCATGAGACAGGTGGAAGGAAAAAAAAAAATCCAGCTAAAGTATTTTCTCTAGTAGCAAATGAGATGTGGTGACCAGGGGAAAGTGAGGTGTACCAAGAATAGGCAATGTCAGTCAAAAGACAACGTGGCACAGATTATCAGTATTACAGCCAGGTCTCAGAAACATGGCATACCAGTAGGTGAAAAGGGGTCTTGAATTGATGTGGAAAGGAAAGTAGGTTCAGGTGATGCACAGATAAAAATAATTCCAAATGGCAGTCAATGATCATCATAGCAGGCAACACATTTCTGGGTGACTAGACAAAAGAGAAGGCATAGGCTTGGTTATCCTCCTTTGGTCATTGTTTGGAATCTCATTTCCAAATCATGTATAGTCTTTAGAGTTTCTAAGTACAAGGATTAAAATATATATACCTCCTAACAAAGAACAGCTCAAGACCAGATGGTGTGACTGGAAAGGTCTACCAAGCATTTAAAAAAGAATTAAGGGTGCCTAGGTGGCTCAGTCGGTTGGGCAACCAACTCTGGCTCAGGTCATGATCTTACTGTTCCTGGGTTCAAGCCCCACATTGGGCTCTGTGCTGACAGCTCAGAGCCTGAAGCCTGCTTCAGATTCTGTGTGTGTGTGTGTGTCTCTCTCTCTGCCCCTCCCCCGCTCACACTCTGTCTCTCAAAAATAAATAAATGTTAAAAAAATTTTTTAAAGAGAAATTAACTCCAATCCTCCTTAAACTCCTGCAAAAAATGGAAGAGGATACACATCTAAATTCATTCTATGAGTCCAGTATTCCAGTGATACCAAAGTCAGATAAAGACGCTACATGAAATCTCCAGATCAATATCCCTGATGAATATTGATGCAAAAATCTTCAACAAAATACTAGCAAACTGAATTCAACAGTACATTAAAAGGATTATACACTATGATCAAGTAGAATTTATCCTTGGATGGTTCAATATATAACCAACAAACATATGAAAAATGCAGAACATCACTGATCATCAGAGAAATGCAAACCAAAACCACAATGAGATATCACCATATACTCAGTAGTCTGGCTACAACAGAAGAAACGGAAAGAAGGGAGAAAGGAAGGAAGGAAGGAAGGAAGAAAGGCAACAAGTGTTGACATGGATGTGAAGAAGTTGGTGTATTGTTGGTGGAATTTTTAAATGGTGCAACCACCTTGGAAAATAGTATGGCAGTTCCTCATTTGAGGGTAACTATTTGAATTACTGTTTGAATTACCTTAAATTCATTACTAATTTAATTATTCATACTACTTTAATTTAAATAGAACTACCATATGATTTAGCAATCCACTTCTGGGAATATATCTCAAGGCAATGAAAGCATGGTCTAGGAAATGTTTGTACGTCCATGTTCATAGCAGCACTATTCACAATAGCCAGAAGGTGGAAGAAACACAAATGTCTATAGGCAGATGAATGGATAAACAAAATATGGTCAAAACATACAATGCCATCTTCAAAAGGAAGAAAACCTTGTCACATGCTACAACATGGATGAATCTTGAAGATATCATGCTAAGTGAAATTATCTAGTCACAGAAGGACAAATACTGTATTATTTCACTTATGAGGTATCTAAAGTAGTCAGATTCACAGAGACAGAAAGTAGAATGCTGGTTGGCAGGGGCTGAGGGGAAGAGCATCATGGTGAGCTGTTTAATGGGTATAATGTTTCAGTTCTGCAAAATGAAAATGTTCTCTGAAGATGATTCACAACAATATTACGTGCAATATTTCACAACAATGCAAATATACTTAACACTACCAGACTGTACACTTAAAAATAGTTATGATGGTAAATTTTATTATTATTTTTTAACCACAATAAAACAAATTCTATAAATACATCAATAAAACTGACCATACCAGGCTCTGCCAAGAATGTAGAGGGACTGGAATTCTCATACACGGCTAGTGGGAATATCGAATGGTACAACACTTTTGTAAAACTCTTAAACTCCTTTGGCAGTTTCTTTTTTTCTTTTTCTTTTAACTTTTTAACATTTATTTATTTTTGAGAGAAAGAGACAGAGTGTGAGCGGGAGAGGGGCAGAGAGAGAGGGAGACGCAGAATCCAAAGCAGGCTCCAGGCTCTGAGCTGTGAGCACACAGCCTGACGCAGGGCTCCAACTCACAAGCAGTGAGATCATGACCTCAGCCTAAGTCAGATGCCCAGCCAACGCAGCCACCCAGGCACCCCATCTTTGGCAGTTTCCTAAAAACTAAACATGCTCCTGTTCCACTCTAGCAATTTACCCAAAGGAAATTAATGCATAAGTTTATACAAAGACTTGTATAAGAATGTTCATAGTAGCTTTCTTTGTAATATTTAAAAGCTAGTAACAAAACAATCCAAATAAGTATCAACAGTGAATAATCAAATTGTGTATATCCATACAATGCAATACTACTTACAAATAAGGATACGTTTTAGATATCATGTACTGAGTTTTTATTATGTATCAAGCACTGTGTGTAAACGTTTAAACATATAACCACTACTCTATGAGGTAGGAATAATCCTCCTTATTTTACAGAGAATGAAATAGAGTCTTGGAAAAGTTTGTAACACAGGGTTACACAACAAAGCTCTGCCAAAGCCAGGGTTTGAACTTAGGTCTAGAGAACTGTCAGAAATGGAATGCATAGTCACTACTTTGAATTTGTCAAATTCAACAGGAGTCACACGCTGATTAGCTGATAGTGAACATCTCAGTTGAAGAATTCTTTAGGGAAAAAAAAAGCTCTCTCTGGCTGCTCACCACTGGTGTTAACTGACACATTATACGATGGTTCAGAATGTGGGCTTTAAATGTAAACAGCCTACGTGTGAATTCCCACTACTACCAGTTTCCTAGTTGTGTGAGCTGTTTAATCTCTCTGTTCCCTTATCTTTAAGATGGAGATAAGGGTCTACCTCATTCCCTGATTGTACCTAAAACGTTGCTGACATATAGTAAAACACTACCCATCTTTATTTAACTTCTTAAATATAACTGTGAATGCTTCCTATCTCTGTTGAGAGAGATAAGATAACTTAAAACAAACAAACAAAAGTTCATTCAACTTAATGTACTAAAAGTGGCTCTGTGCAATGCCCTGGGCTAGGCACTGTGGAGGATCAGAGTTAAGTCAGATGAGAGAATACCATTCTCAGGAATTCTGTAGTCTCTTAGCCAAAATGCCATACATGGCCTGTTCAGTGTTTTTAACATTTACATGCCCTGTGCTTTGTGGCTGGTTGGACTTTACATTTAAATTTTTGACTTTGCAACATTCTAACCTGTTTTGCATGATGATGTACTATGAACAGGCCATTTCCCATTTAGGACTTCCTAAATCACCAGCCCCACTTCTTCCTTGATGGGAATATGCCTTGATATTAATATTTCATTTCCTTTTAATGCTGAAACTTAGTGAATCTTACTAAGATAAACCCATTTTGAAATAAGACTGAAGTGTTTTAAGCACCATCGAACATAACTTGTAGGTATTGTGGTGTTATACACAGAAATGGACCCTTCCCTTTAAGGAGAGGCAGAAGGGATCATAGGTTAGAGGAGCTTCAGATAGACCAAGTTTTTGGTGCTAAGTAGATGACTTCTTTTGCTTATGTGAAAAGCTAATTAGCATTGATGTCAGATTGACAGACTCTTTCGAAGATCGAAGATCGAACGTTCCAAGTTAGCACAATAAAACCTGTCTAAGTTGATCGTTTGACCTCTGTGTAATGTTGGTTTTAGAAGAGGGCAACTAGAGCAAATATGTCAGGCCCTGTGGCTTAGCAGTCAGCATTGTGATAGATGCTATGTAGTAGAACTGTGCTTTGGGTTGAATTGTACCCCCTCAAAGTTCATATGGTGAAGTCTTAAGCCCCACTACCTCAAAATGTGGAGACCTGGGATTATTGCACATGTAATTAGTTAAGTTAAATCAAGGTCAGTAGGATGGGCCCTTAATCCAATATGACTCGTGTCCTTATAAAAGGGGGAAATTTGGGTGCAGAGATTCACACACAGGGAAAACACCATGTGCAGATTAGTTGGAGTTATGCTTCCATATACCAAGGAACTGCCGTAAGCTAGGACAAAGACCCAAAGCAAATATTTCCCAGGCAACAACTTCAGAGAGACTATGGTCCTATTGACACCTTTTTTTTCTTTTCTTTCTCTTTTTTTAGCGAGAGAGAGAGAGAGGGAGGGAGTAAGCATGAGCAGTAGAGGGAAAGAGAGAGAATCTTAAGCAGGCTCCATGCCCAGCACGAAGCCCAAAGCGGGGCTCCATCCCACGACCCTGAGATCAAGACCTGAGCCGAAGTCAAGAGTCAGATGCTCAACTGACTGAGCCACCCAGGTCCCCCCCCCCACCCCCCAGTCACACTTTGAACTCAGACTTCTAGCCTCCAGAGCTGTGAGACAATAAAGTTATGTTGTTGAAGCCATGGGGTACTTGTTACAGCATCCTCCCAAACTAATATAATTTCAGACGGGCATTCTGTTCTTTTTTTTTTTTTTTCTCTTAGTGTTACACAAATGACAAAGCTCTTATGCGGCTTGATTTTTTTGTTTGTTTAATTTAAGGATACAAAGACAAAGTAGGCACCACACCCATGTTGCTTAAGATTTGCTACAGGAGATAAAACAGATCAACTGGGTTGGCATATTTGAATCTTAGCTCTGTGACTCATTTTGGGCAAGTTACTTAGACTCTGTCTATGTCTGTCTCTCAAAAATGAATAAAAAGGTTAAAAAAAATTTTTAAAGAACACCCTTCACAACGTTGGCATAAATGGTTTTCCACCTCTGCTTTACCCCTTTGCATCATACCACTGTATTTATTTCCTTTTTAGCTTGCATCACAAACTGTAATTCTCCTATTTACCTATTGACTTATCTATTGTCTGTAAAGGCAGAGACTATCTCTCTAATTCAGATCTATATCCCAAGGAGATGCTCAACAAATATTTGTGGGAAGGAAGAAGGGAGAGGAGAGAAAGAGACAGACTGAAGGGTGGGAGGAAAATGAATGAATGGAACAGTAGGGGAGGAGGTCAGGTGAAGGGGTAATTTGGAACCAGAGCCTGAAGGGGCTCTTGAAAGGGCAGGCTAAAGACCCCGATGCAGACCTCTGAATCAATATTCTTTTTTTTAAATTTTTTTTATTTATTTCTGAGAGAGAGAGAGAGAGACAGCGTGAGCAGGGGAGAGTCAGAGAGAGAGGGAGGTACAGAATCTGAAACAGGCTCCAGGCTCTGAACTGGCTGTCAGCACAGAGCCCGATGCAGGGCTCAACCCCACGAACCATGAGATCATGACCTGAGCCGAAGTTGGACGCTTAACCGACTGAGCCACCCAGGTGCCCCTGAATCAGTATTCTTAAGGGAAAGATTTGGTATTCTGTATATCTAACAGCCACCTCTGGTGGGTCTTACCCTCAGGCAAATTTGAGAAATACTATAATAATCAGTCTTAATCTGTTTGGGCTACTATAACAAAAATACCATTGCCTGGGTGGCTTAAACAACATGCATTTATTTCTTATAGTTTTGAGGTCTGGAAAAGCCAAGATCAAGGTGCTAGCATATTGGGTATCTAGTTCACAGATAGTCGTCTTCTCACTGTGTCTTCATACGGCAGAAGGGGAGAAGAAAGGGAGCTTGGGGGGGGGTGTCTTTTTTTATAAACACATTAATCCCATTCATGGAGGCTCCACCCATAAGAGGTCACCCTTATGACCTACTTACCTCCCTGAAACCCCACCTCCAAATACCATCATTCTGGGGACTGAGTTTCAACTTTGTGGGTATTTTTGTTGTAAGTGTCTTTGCTGTACACATTTTTGCTGCAAGCATTTTCACTGCATAACTAATTGGCCGTAAGGCAATTTTGCTGTAAATAGTAAAAGGAAAAACAAAAACAAAAAACTTACTGATAATTTGGTTTCATTTCTTCATTCATGCAGAGATCCATTTTTATATTATGTTGTATATATATTATATAAATCTTAGCTGTCATATTGGCCTATACAGTGGCACAGAGTTTTAAAGCCATATTTCCCATGGAACTTTGGAACGTCTATGAATGAACACGTAACAACATGCCGAAAACGTGCAACAGTATAGAAGGCTTTCACAATGCAATACAAAGGTAATCTTCAAACAGACATCCTAGTATTTAGAAACTGATACCTCTCTTAATGAAGAAAGAAATTTTAGTAAAAAAAGAAAAAGTACGAGACAAATCAACAAGCAAAAAATAACGCATGATGCTTGAATGAAAGATTCTGACGATACGTACTCAGATACAATTCACGAAATAAAATCAGTATCTGGGCATTATTGCCATGAACCTACACTATACATTTTGGATATAGTCCAATATTTTGCATTTTGCAATACAGTTATTTATTTTTCATGTTATTTTGTTATTCATTTTTCATGTTTCATTATATCATTTTTAAAGAATGTCCCTCCTTTGTTTTTTGTGATTTTTGTCTTTTATGGAAAAATTTCCTGACAACCAGTTACTTTATGCAGCAAAAACACTGGCTGCAAAAATGCTTGCAGAGCAAAGATGCTGATGGCAAAACTATCTACAACCAGTTTCAACATACGAATTTTGGGGGACACAAACATTCAATCTATAGAACATCCTTTGGGGCACCTGGGTTAAGCATACGACTTCAGTTATTGGGGCTCTATGCTAATGGCTTGGAGCCTGCAGCCTGCTTCAGATTCTGTGTCTCCTTCTCTCTCTGCCCCTCCCAGCTCATGCTCTGTCTCTCTCTCAAAAATAAACATTAAAAAAAAAAAAAAGAACATCCTTCAATGTCCACTAACGGCTTTGCTTTTTCCAGTTTGAGTAGAGAATTGGGCTAAATGTATTTGGAAGTAATGGGAGCCTTAGAACAGAAATCAGAAGTATAAATATTCCCACTCTATTTGGTGCCTATAGATAGATCTCAGCCTCAACCATGAGAGTTCCTTAAAACTGCAACATACAAGTAGCCTGTTAAACAGCAGTTATTCTGGGACATTCCAGTCTGACGCCAAAAATGACCTCCCACCGGACTCAAAGAACTCAGAAAAGAAAACACTAGTGATAGAAAATTACCCCAATTAGGGAAAAAAAAGATAATGCAGGGGAAAAAAACAGAAATAAACTCATAGAAATAATCTGTCCATTTAGGAAAATCCTGAGGTCTGTTTGTGAAGAAATACTAAAAGAGTAGAGAACAGACCAAAATCCTTTAATGAATCATGGAATCTGTAAACTGGTATCAGATGTTCCCCAGTAGTGGAGCCATGGGGAGTCCTAGCAACATTTCAGATTCTTCCAAATAAGGTAGCCTCAGCCAAAAGCTACATTCTTAAAGACAATTTCTTCTTACCTGATTGTCTACTTGGTTTAGAATGAACTGATTGTTTTCAGAACTAAAGTGCACTTATATGTGTAAGATTAGGAGGATTGTGAAGATTCCTTTAAACACACACACACACATACACACACACACCCCACACACACACACACCACATTTTTATTGAGTCAGATTTTCCAGTGTATCAGTTGGAGAAAAGGGTAGTATAAATCTGAGAAGAGAATCTGTGGTTTTATTTGGTGGTCAGGCAGCCAGGGGGATATGTTTTCCCGTTGTAACATAGCAACTTGATTTCAGTGCTGCTCCTCTGTCATATGCACGAAGGGAGATGCCAAATATCCCACAAGAGAATTTTCCAGAAGGTGTAGAGATGGTCTTTATCCAGCCTATGAGCTCTTAGACATACATACAAAAAGTAACTACTTCAAGCTGAATTTTTGGATTCCAGAAACTTAAAGAGTAAATAGTGTATAATTATAGACTCCTAGAGAAAGAACTCTTAATAGAATGCTAACTACAAGAGTTACTTGTGCATCAATTTACTCATCTCCTCCACCTCAAGGGTGGGGGTGGCTTGCTGCCTGAGCAAGAGTCCATTGTCTGGGCCAGATGTCTCAGCTGGTGAGCAGCTGCCTTAGTTTACCACCACCCTCCACCCCCAGTGTGCCACAGAATATTGTTCTCTGTGTATGGAAAGCTGTGAAAAGATTGAGAAGCACTGGTGTGAATTACGCCCATGCTATAGACTTTGCAAATATGTGAATAGATTGATGATTTTAGGTGGCACACAGGCATGCCATTAAAAACAATGAATTGCTTAGTGAGAAAAAAATGTTCCTATTCAATTCTTGTTTAATCCTTCTGACTAGAGAAAGACAAATGATCAGTTTGGTGTTATCATATCTTCAACTATTTTTTTTTTATTTTTATTTTTTTATGTTTTTTATTTATTTCTAGGAGAGAGAGAGAGAGAGACAGCGTGAGCAGGGAGGGTCAGAGAGAGAGGGAGTCACAGACTGAAACAGGCTCCAGGCTCTGAGCTGGCAGTCAGCACAGAGCCCGACGCGGGGCTCGAACCCACGAACCGCGAGATCATGACCTAAGCGAAAGTCGGACGCTTAACCGACTAAGCCACCCAGGCGCCCCTCATATCTTCAACTATTAATCTTCCTTTTAACAAAGAGAGCCCAGGTCACAGACACAGAACTTTTGCCATGCAGACTCTAGGTAGAATTTAATAGCATCATTTTGTTTTATTGCATTTATTTTTGGCCACTGATTCTTTTTTTTTTTTTCATTTATAGTAGTGATTTCAAGTCTCATTCTAAAACAAGCTTACTTAAACAAGAAAAAAGAGTTGATGTGAAGAAAATATTGAACAAAAGATGGTACCAGTTGGATTTTTCCCACACGGCAAAAATTATGAAGATAGTATTCAAGTGACTAAAGTTCTTTAAAAAAAAAAAAAAACCCCACCATCCACTGGGTGGCTTGAATCCACTCTACAGTATCTCTGATAAATCATTCAAACACTTCTGGACATACCAAACATATCATCAGTGTAATTCATTCCATTTGAGACACATTACATTGTTAAAATTTTAACACTTTGAGTCGAAATATGTTTCCCAGGACCTTTTCATCATGAATTCTAATTAAATATTTGAAGATATTTCTCTTTCTTTAGTTCTGTCCTCCATTCTGTTAACATCCTTCTTCTCCTGCGACACATTCACACCAGACCTCCTTTTGTAAAGTCAAACTCTTCCATTTCTTCCCCTTTGACACAATTCTGGTCACATGCACACCACCGGCAACTCTTCTCTGGGTTTATTCTAAATGATCAGTGCCTCTCTTAAACTGAATCAGTAAAAAAGTATTTTGATTGCATGGAGCAGAAAAACCCAATTAGCTCAGACAAAAAGGAGATTTTGTTTGCTCACATAATTGAACACTCCAGAGCAGGTGTTGTTAAGGCATGGTTTGAAACAGGGGCTCACAGAAGACCTCCAGAATCAGGATTCACTGTCTCTCTCATCTCATGACTTCATTTCTCTAAGAAATCCAGAGACGCTTTTCCTTCAGCATAGTAAGATGATTAAAGAATACAGCCTTACCTTTTTGCAGTCTCAATCTAGTAGGGCAGAGTGGGAACCTTTCAGAAATCCAGAAAAAGTCCCATTGTCTATTAGTAGCTCTGAATGTGTCCCATGCTTTCTCCTGAACCAACCACTGTCACCATATAAATACAATATGCTGATCAGTCAGGAGTAAGAAATAAAGACAACTTAACTGGAAGTGCATGGCCTTAGGTGAGGAAAAAGTTGATGTCTCAATGGGAAAACAAATTGTGTTTACTGGAAAAATTCATATTGTGATCCAGATATGAACTCAGTTCCCTGGGAAAGGTAAAACCAGTGAATACAGTAGGATAATTGCTTTCTTTATTATGAACTTCATATGTCAATATAGGAAGGAGTGAGAGAGGGTTCTTCATTCTGAAACTATACCAGGGGTTAGGGTGCCTGGGTGGCTCAGCCGGTTGAAACTATACCAGGGGCTGTTATTTGTCAGTCCTCTCTGTGTTGATGCCCTATGCATGGTGGGAGAAATAGAGAGCATGACAACAGTATAAGATAGTGTTCTTTGGTTTCCAGACCAAATCATATAATTAAGACGAGCTAGTGAGAAAAAAAAAAAAAGAGAGAGAGAAGAAAATGAAAGAGGAGAAAGTGGAGGAGGTGGAGGAGGTGGGGAGGGAAAGGGGAGAGGGGAAGGTAAAGGAAGGGGAGAGCAGGAAAAGGAGAGAATGTTCTAGTATTGGACACCCTGATAGCAACCAGGTGTGGGAACTGACAGCAAGAGAGGTGAGAGAAAAATCATACCAAGTGGTGACTGTAACATAAAAAGCAGAGTAGAATTGCCAAAAAAAGAAGAACAAAGTCCCAATTTCAAAACTCAGTATAGAACTATAGTAATCAAGACAGTATGGTATTGGGATCTGACGGATATATTTAGAACTTTACATCCTGAGGCCAGGGAATATACTTTCTTCTCAAGTGCGCGTGGCACATTCTCCAAGATAGATCNCAGTATGGTATTGATACAAAAAACATATAAACTAATGGAACAGAATTTAGAGTCTAGAAATATTCATGGTCAATTGATTTTTGGAAAAGGGTCAAGAAAATTCAATGTGAATTGTCTTTTCAAAAAATGGTGCTGGAATAATTGAATATTCACCTGCAGAAAGATAAATTTAGATCGTTACCCCACAGCATACACAAAAAAATAACTCAAAATAGACCATACAGCAAGTTTTTAAAGGGTGTTAAATTAGACTGCATTAAAATTAAAATCTTTTGTACTTCAAATGACGCCATTAGAAAAATGAAAGTCCTAAGTTATAGAAAGAGAATGTTTACAAATCAGATATCTGATAAAGGACTCATATCTAGAATATATGAAGAACCCTTTCAAATCAGTAATAAGAAAAAAAACTGGATTTTAAAAAGAGACAAAAGCCTTGATGAACATTTCATCAATGAAGAGACACAAGTGGCTAACAACATGAAAAAATATCTATCATTAGTTATCGGGTAAAAGCAAATTAATACCACAGTGAGTTATTGCTTCACACCTACTTAGAATGGCTATCTTCAAAATGTCAGACAATACCAAATGTTGACAATGATGTGAACAAACTGTAAACTTTATACTTTGCTGGTGGGAATTCAAAATGGTGCAGCCACTTTAGAAAAATTTTTGACAGTTTCTTAAAATATTAAACATAAATTTACCATGCAGTAATTTCACTTCTAGGCATCTACCCAAAAGAAATGAAAACATATGTCCAGGCAAAGACTTCCACATAAATGTTCCTAGCATCATTAACCATAACAACCAAAAAGTGGAAACCATTCAAAATTGCATCAAGCAGTGAATGGATAAATAAAATGTGGCATACCCACACAATGGAAGTCTATTCTGCAATAAAAGGTAACAAATTGCTAATACATGCTGCAACATGGATGAGTCTCAAAACCAGTATGCTAAGTGAAAAAAAGCCAGGAACAAAAGATTACATGATTCTGTTTCTATGAAATGTCCAGACAGGCAAATCTGTAGATTCAGAAAGTAGATGACTGGTTGTTGGCACTAGAGGTAAGAATGGAAATTGTCTGCAAATGGGCATGAGAGATCAATTTGAACTGATGGAAATATTCTAAAATTGGATTGTGATGATAGCTCTACAACTCCCTATGTTGAGTAACGGTCATTCAATTGTACACTTAAAATGGGTGGATTTTATATGTAAATGATCTCTCAGTAGGACAGGTATATAAATAAATAAATACTCACAGCAACCCAGAGACAAACTTTGTAAGTAAAGAGATGATAATTATGTTCCAGCTAAATAGTGGGATTATGAATGATGTTTATACTTTTACGTATTTTCCTAGTTAAAAATGTGTTTTTAAATCAGAAGAAAATTTGAAAAATCATTCTCTGAGCGTTAAACAGAAAGTCACTACATGATGGACCACAGGAGGGCTACGTAAAGTCACCTTCGTAAAGGGACAGAATGGCCCTCGGGCCTACAGGATTTGGCAGTAACCTGATTACAGTTAATAACACATCTAAAGAAAGTTGAATCAATCAGTAGAGAACACTGATCAATAAAAAAAAGCAAAGAAAAGGGACAGTTGCAGAGGAAAGCAATTCAGGGCCCAACTGATGTCAAGCAGTGAGACCAGCAGTGAGCTGGTCCCAGAGTGGGTGTGCCCACCTTGCGATAGAGAGGAGCACCATACACCTCATACAGCTTCAGAGCATTAGGCATCCTCAGCATAGTATTACAGATTTGTCTTGTGGTAGCTGCATGCTCTCCACATAATATTTTTATAAAATTTTTTGCAAGTAATTTTGTGTGCAGAGAAAGCCCATTCATACTGATATATTATGAATTAACACACATTTGGTTATATACTTCTGACTCCTGAGGTTTACTTCAATGTGAGTCAGCTTGTCCAAGGGGAATCAACTTTAGAGTGGCAGCAAGATGAAAATTATGCACCTACACAGCTGAGACAGACTCAGACTAGGGCAAATTCTTCAGGATAAATTGCCACCTCTTGGAAGCCAGCCAGTCAATTGACCTTTCTCAGTGACATCCCAACCTTGACAAGAGCTTCTTACTCAGCCTTCAATATCAAAAAAGCAAAACACAAGATATATTGAAATTATTGTATGTTCAGCATATTTTTTTAAGAAGCCATTTATGAGAAGAATTTAAATTATTTAAATCTTGTACTTACTGACTCCAGATCCATCCAGCCACAGCAACTAGCACTAGCAATTCTAGCACTAGCTTCTTCAATTCCATCTTACTTATAAAACCAGTGCTGGTTAAATAGAGAACTTCCTTCCAACGATTTTTGCTGGTGGTGATGTTCCAGCACCAAGAGTCTGTGGCTCTGTGCTAAAGCCGCTGGGAACAATGTACCTACTCTGGGGACAATGGAGCTTATTTGCTTGAGCACTGAGTTATAGTGTCCCACAACACGTTGGTACTTTTCATGACCTGTCTTGTGTCCTGGTTCATAATTTCTACTCTCATTTCCATATTGGACTTTGAGGCCAACCCCCTATATCTCATTCCTGCCTGCCCTCAACCTCTTTCCACACTACCCAATGCTAATTGAACCCTGATAGTGTCCCTGCCTTGACCTGGATGGTACAATTTGATTTTGGCACTCTCTTAATGCTCTGAACCATCTTTTCCTAGGATAGTGGCTCTCAACTTTGTTGCTATAATACTACAATTCTGATGTTAACCACCCAAGTTACCATCAGACTCCACAGGTTTAAGGGAAGTCCCCCAAAGACTATCCTCATTTCAGCTACCAACTGCAAGTTCACAGTCCCCAGGCCACCTACACTTCTGATCAACTAGGCACATCACTGTGTTCACCATCCAGGAAGCTCTCCTAGGCCACAGTGCTCTCAGAGTTCTTACTAAAGTTTCATTATGTAAGCATACTTGATTGAATCATTGGCTACATGATTGAACTCAATCTCTAACCTTTCTCCCTTCCCTGGAAGTTGAAAGTTTGTGCTAAGATCACTATGGCTCAAGACTAAGCTTTCTAATCACATGGTTGGTCTTTTAGGCCTGACCAGCCCCCAGTGTGAGTCATCTACTTAGCATAAATTCAGGTGTAGTCCCAGGGCCCACTATGAAAAACAAAGACACTCCTATCCCTGGGGGAATTCCAAGAATTTGGAGTTTCCCTCCTCCCCAAGAACCAGGGACAAATGCCAGTTGAATTATTTATTATATAACACTTGCATATTGCAATCACCCAGGAAGCTTTTTAAAATGTTCATGCCTGGATCCCACCAAGAACTTATTGGTCAGGGTGCAGCCTGGATATGAGGATTTTTAGGATATCCTGCAGATAACCCTAATTTACCCTATAAACTGTGCTTCTGGCCTTGCTTTATCGTCTTAGTTTGAACTTCTTAGGATATATGTGTTCCTCCAAATTAGATTGGAATTGCTGGTCTGGTTAAGGGAGCTCCCAGCATGCTACTTGGCTGGGCCAGGCATCTTATGATCTAGCTTAGGTCTAGGGTCCCTGTGCTGCATAACCCAGAGTAAACCCATTCCCAACAGAGTCTATGTGAATAATGCCCTGGGTCTATGCAGTGTACACACCGCACTATATAGCCAGGGTACACAAGTCTTAATCTAGTCACCACACATTAAATTAGCATCAAGCAAATTTACCAAATGACCAATTTAGCAGATCTACTGATTTTACTGACATACTTATTAGCTTTAACAAGAATATTTCCACATCTCTATCAGCTTTAAATTCTAATTTCAAATTTAAAACCATCTATGATGGGGGTGCCTGGGTGGCTCAGTCAGTTGGGTGTCTGACTTCGGCTCAGGTCATGATCTCACGGTCCATGAGTTCAAGCCCAGGTGCCCGGCTCTGTGCTGACAGCTCAGAGCCTGGGGCCTGCTTCAGATTGTGTGTCTCCCTCTCTTCCTGCCAACTGCCCCCCCCCCCACTCGCACTCTGTCTCTGTCTCCCTCTCTCTCAAAAATAATTATTAAAAAAAAAGAAAACTAAAAGTACGACAGATTCCCACATAAAATGCTAAAATTTTGAGAAATTTGATATTTTTAAAAATTTATAAAATTCACATAAATGTGATTTATCAGATTATTCTATAAATCGGCCTTTGGAAAACTGGCCTTCTACGAATTGGAATTCTGCAAATTATATTCTTGGCTTCTGCTTATGATTAGCTTCCATCATCTAAAAAAATTTGCTTATGTGAGAAATTTTAAACCCTAGTATTTTCCATCAAGATTTCCTTGTATAGCATGTGATTAAGAGACTGCATTTTGAAAGTGTTTAAAATAAAAAAAAGCAGGAACACAGAGAAGGAAAACATGAACCACTTCTGACCAGCCCAGGTTTTTCCCAGGAACTTGGGAGGAACTCTTTAACAATGAACCAAGAAATCTGTCTGGCAGAAAAAAAAAAAAAAAAGAAAAAAGGAGAAAGAAAGAAAGAAAGAAAGAAAGAAAGGAAGGAAGGAAGGAAGGAAGGAAGGAAGAAACAAAGGAAGGAAGGAAGAAAAATATTTAATAGAATTTGGCAACTATGTTGGGTAAGAGGTTGTATTTGACATGAAGGCCCTGATAATACATTTCCTGAATAAAACTAGTGACTGCATTTATGCATATTATCCTTACCAAGTCAGTTCAAGTTATAATGTGGGCAATTTTTTGTCCACTGACCTAAAGAAGGAATTTTTCAGAAAACTCTTCTTTCTACCTCAGAGTGAAGTAGAAAATAATTTTTAGCAAACTATTTTCTGTCATCATGAAGGAATGGAGATTCAAACTTGTGATACTGATTGCATTTTAAGTTACCTAAGGAAAGTGTTAGGGAGACAAAAATTGTCTTCTAAAAATAAACCAGAGCCATTGAATAGAAACAGCTCTAGCCCTAGCTTTGAAATTGTTCACTCTGAATTCCAAACTTCTACTTTTCAGGTTCTTTCTGAGGTTGTTGGTGAGCTAACCAATCTTGAGGGCTGACACTATAGGACTCAATAAGAATCCTAGTAAATATGTAGCCTACGGTTTGTAGTCTTTGAAAAATAAGTAAAATTTCCCAACTCATCCACATACCTCAATTATCTCATACTATTAGAAGATCTGGAAATACAAAGTTAAGGGTTCTGAGCAATTGGTTTTCAAAGAGTCATTCAAATGGGCTAAAGGTGCATATTAGTTTGGCTTTCACACCTCCTGCTCCTTTTCAAGAGGATAAATAATTACAGTGATTTATCTTTGAAATGTGCAGCTTGGAACTGGATGTGGAGAAGTCACATAATGGTGTCAGCGCTTCAGCCCGAAGTAAATAAAATGGTGAAATATATTTAGCATGCGATAACACAAAGCACTGAGAAACAGAGATAAAAAGAAGAAACTGTCTTTACATGATTAGAGAACTTTGCAAAATACCAAGCTTTTCCAAAAAGGAAATAATTATAGAAAATAGAAACAGTGGGAGAAAAACAGAAAGCCTTCCAAGTTCCAAATTTCCATCCTAATTCTAGCCCCCAAAGGCAGGTCAGTTTCTCAGGCTCTTTGCCTGGGTTTCTCCTCTCCAACTTTTCAGCCTCCTTCCATGTAGTAAGTGCTTGATTCTGGATGCAGTAGAGCAGTTGCTTAGATCTCTAATGCCTTTCAAGGCTAATGTGAATATTCAAGCTAGTGGTGGCTTCCATTCTTTTCCCAGATGCCCATAAGAGGCACTTTGGCAGGACTATGGTGCCGTAAAGAGATTTTACCCTCCAAGAAAGGATGCCTTCCAGTTTTCCCTTTCTGTTAACATAGGCTAGATTTGCAAACCCATATTAATTTGCTTCAAAGGACTTGAACGGTCCAATCAATCAAACAACTGCCTTTTAACTGACTTTGAAATTGAATGCAAACAAAAAGCAGCCCAATAGTTTGTGTACTGGAAATTGCCTTGGAGATGTCTACGCACAGAACCTCGCCCCGCCTACCCCCTTTGCCTGAACTTGTCCCCAGGCCCCATTCCTGCCACCTGAAATTGCTCTTGTGTTGGTCATCACTGAGGACCTCCTAGTTGCTAGATCCAAGTGACCCTCTATCCATTCAAGTCTTATTTTCCAGATCAGAGAAAGCTGATGTTGTTTATGAGTTGATCAATAGACATCATTGAATAATGTTTTGTTTTGTTTTTCTTCAGCATCTCTGACCACTCCCTCACAGCCTTCATTAGGAGGATCTCTTTCACTATGCACTACTTAAATGTGAACTCTGCAGAAATCCATTAGGGATTCTCTTCTTACTCATCTCCTTTTTCATGTGTTATGTTGTTCATTCCTTTGCTTTCCTTGTCACCTTTAGGTTGGTGACTCCCATCTTATATTTCTAGCCTTTCTCTCCTGAGTTTTAATCTTGTATATCTGAGGGTCCTTGGGGAGGCAGAGAATGGAGGGATTCAGGGACGAGGAACACATAAATGGGACCAGAGCCTTCAGTTTCAGAACTGCTTTTCTCCTGGAGTGCCTGGATGGCTGAGTCAATTGAGCATCTGACTCTTGATTTCAAATCAGGTCATGATCCCAGGGTTGTGGGATCAAGCCCTGTGTAGGGCTCCATGCTGAGCATGGAACCTGCTTAAGATTCTCTCTCTCAGGCACGTGGTAGCTCAGTTGGTTAAGTGACAGACTTAATTTTGGCTCAGGTCATGATCTCACAGTCATGGGATGTGGGATCGAGTCCTGCGTTGGGCTCTGCTCTGAGCATAGAGCCTGCTTGGGATCTCTATCTCTCTCTGCCCCTCTTCTACTCTCATTCTCTCTCTCTCAAAATAAATTAACATTTAAAAAAGATCATCTCTCCATCTGCTCTCCCTTCCCTAGTTGCTCTCCCTCCTTTTTCTAAAAGAAAGAAGAAAGAAAGAAAGAAAAAAGAAAGAAAGAAAGAAACTCTTTTTCTCCTTCAGGCTCCTAAAGAAACTAAAAAAAAAAAAAAAAGAAAGAAAGAAAATGTATGTAGAGGCTGCTCTCTGCTTTGCTTGGCATCTGAATCTGAATGTTGGTATAATTGGTTGTAATTTCACTTAGAATTTTTAAAAGTTAAGCATGTAAACACTATTGGGATTTTTTTTCTGCATTGATATTTAGCTGGACAGGTTGGAGATTTGACAATTCCCTTAAATTATATGTCAGTATTTCAGGGCAAGACTGAGAAGACATGTGTTAAAAAGAAAAAAGTTAATGTGTTAGTACAAAGCAATGGTCAGTAACTTCTTTCTTGCATTTCTTATACTAATATTAATATTTATACTAATTTGTGCTATTAACAGGTAGCACTCGTGGCTNTGAGCTGGGATGGTAGCTTTGCTTTACTAAGACCTCAGGAAAAAGCTCTTTTTAGTTTTCTTTTCTTCCAACCCCAGACTGTGGCCTCCTTCCCTGTGATCCAATGTGACCGGTTATCACATCTGTATTCTCAGGAGCAGACAAAGGGCATGCTCACATAGTCCTTTAAGGATGTTTCCCGGAAGTTTTCCAGTAGCACTTCTACCTATGTCACTGGCCAAATCCTACACTGCTGCTTGCAGCTAAGAGAAAAGCTGTACAGTATGGTCTTTATTCCAGGCAGTTCTGTGTCCTGTCAAACATTGTGCTTCAATTACTATGAGTGCAGTGGAGAATAGATGTAGGGGGGCAGGCAGCCAGAAGTCTCAACAATATTGTATTCAAACAATGAATAAAGCCAAGAGAAAATATCTAGATTTATTTGATGACAACAGGTGATGGAAATGTTACTTCTTCAGGAAGATTCTGTAGTGAGAAAAAGACATTTGTATGTTAAAAAATCAGTGAGCATGGGGCGCCTGGGTGGCTTAGTGGGTCAAGCGTCCGACTTTCACTTAGGTCATGATCTCACGGTTCGTGGGTTTGAGCCCCACGTCGGGCTCTGTGCTGACTGCCAGCTCAGAGCCTGGAGCCTATTTCAGAGTCTGTGTCTCCCTCTCTCTCTGACCCTCTCCTGCTCACGCTCTCTCTCTCTCTCTCTCTCTCTCTCCTAGAAATAAATAAAAATATTTTTTAAAAAAATCAGTGAGCTTGCAGGGTTCTGTTCAAGGGTCCTCATGCTCACTCAGCTTCAGGTGAATCACAGGGTGGATGAGCATCCCATCACCACAAGGACTTCAGAGCCTGTGGGCCATTTTCCTGAGAGGTGGTAGGCAGGGAGCCCTTATCCCAGAAGCTTAGAGAGCTGTAGAACCATAAGTGGCCAAATCCTGGTGGGCGGACTTGTCTGAGTGGCGGCAGGCTTGGTATTGTTTCCTACAGAAGTGCCTCTGTTATTTTGTGCAGTTCATCTCTAAGTATTGAAATGAGGACTCCCACCACTTCTCTTGAATTTACAGACTCCTCTGTGGGGATTCTTCTCCCTGCTAGTGAACTTAAATCTTCCTTTGTTCAGAATCTTTCCTCTTTCTGTGTTCTTATACCTTCTACACGACCACACCAGCAAGAATGTGATCTTTGCACACAACATCCACCAAATCCAGCAAAACAGGCTTAATAGACCATTCCTAGCACTTAAGGAGATTTTTGTTTCCTCTTCTTTCTTTGTCTAGCAAAGCCACCTTCACTGGGTACGTGGGTATGCTTTTCATGGCCTTTGTGAAATTTCTAAGCTATAGTGAGCCTTAGATTAAAGGGGTTAAAAAAGAAGAAAACAACAACAAAATTCTTAACTTTCCCAGAACTGAAAAGCTGCACCTAAACCCATAATATTTGAAATACTGATGTTCGGAGAGATAAAATTATGTTGGGCAAATATTGCACATGTACAAATGATTTAATTTCATAATTGCGTTTTAGAAATGCTTTGCTCTTAATCAAAGAGACTCACACCTGCTTTTCTAAATTAGGTTTCAATGTATACATCAAGTGGGCAATGCATTAGGACATCTGGGGAAGGGATTCAAGAAACCGTGAAGACAAATGAGGCAGAGGTAACTCCTGGGCCCTACCAGGTTAACCTTTGTCTTGCCCTTCAGCACACCTAAGTGCCCAGACGTGTGCTCTGACGATGTCTCATTAAAGTAACATAAAATGTCAAAACAGAAAGAGGAAGTCCTTCTCTATCCCCAGGTAAACCAATGCAGGCACTGTGAAAAAAGCAAAGCTTTAGAGATATCCCAGGCTGGGTTCAAATTCCAGGTCTTCACTTAGCTATACTTTGAGCAAGTTACTTGACCCCTCTGATAAGAAGGCAATGAGCAGTAAAAGCCAGCATGGGTTCATTTATTACATCTTAGGTCAAACTAACATAATTTTATTTTTTATAAGCTCACTAAACTTTGTGTAGACAGAACGCATTTTAAGTTTGGCACACTATTAGAAAAAAAATCTCAAGATATGCTTGTGGTCGCAGTGAATAAATGCAAAATGGATAGTCATTATGCATAAGTTTGGAGCGGGTTGACCAACACCTTATAAAAAGTATGTATTAATGTAGTAATTCTACCTGAAAAAAAAAAAAGTATCTCCGATAGCAGGAAAGTCTTGGCCCCTATTGTATTCAAGATTTTATCAACACCTTGAATAAAAACATATTAAAAGCTTGGGTAGCTTAACAGTAGGAGGGACAGAGAATGCACGGGTGACAGAATCAAAATTCCAAAATGGTCTCAATAACCTAAAAAAGTAGGGGCGCCTGGGTGGCTCAGTCAGTTGGGCGTCCGGCTTCGGTTCAGGTCATGATCTCCCGGTTCATGGGTTCGAGCCCCGTGTCAGGCTCTGTGCTGACAGCTAGCTCAGAGCCTGGGGGCTGCTTTGGATTCTGCGTTTCCCTCTCTCTCTGACCCTCCCCCTGCTCACGCTGTCTCTCTCTCTCTCTCTCTCAGAAATAAATAAAACATTAAAAATTAAAAAAAAAAACTAAAAAAAGTAGCTGAAGTAAAGTCCAATAATAGCTGTGTCAAGTTCAGCATTTAGATTCATAGCTACTTGGCATAGGAGGATGGTACATGGTTGAGGATGGTATCAGGTCAGCACAACCAGAGGAAGTGGACAAGACCCACTTGGCTGGTACGTATGGTGAGAGTCTGAGAGAAGAAATGACCAGCTTGAAAGGGGCTCCATTGGCCAAATTTTAGTGATTGTATGGGTTATAACCAATTGAATAAAATAGGAATCCATGAGCTTATATTGAATAATTGAATTAATATGTGAGGAAGAAGAGAAAAGACTGCCTGATAGTAGATTGCTAACCTAAGAATTGAGGCAAGATTGATGGACATAGAAAAAAAATCATCATTTGGCAAAAATCATAGTAATAATTGTTTCAGACAAAAATCGATGGAGGTTAATACTAGTGGGTAGAAGTAAAAAATACTTAGTAATTAACTTTACAGTGGAGAAATCTGTCCAGCATCATTTTATCTAAGTTGTAAAAGTCAATATCAGCAGAAATAGGACAAATTGACATCATGTGCCTCCTGATACGATGTACTAAGAACATGGCATTGCGTTCATGGCATTCCTGTCAAAAGTTAACCACTGGGATCTAATCATAAAGAAATAGAAGACGAATATAAATTGGGGAGAATTCTATCAAAGTAACTGATGTGTACCTTCAAAAGAGTCAAGGTCACAAAGGTCAAAAAAAGACCGAAGAATTATCGAGATTGAAGAGGCTCGAATAGAGGCATGAACCAAAAAGGAAGGGTGCTTATTAAGGATGCTATTGAAGAAATCAACAAAATTTGAATGGGATGTGTTTATTGGGTGGTAATATTATATTGATATCAGTATCCTAATTTAATAATTACATGTAGTAATACAGGAGAGGATCCTTTTACTTTGGGAAACATGCAGGAGTCACGGGCATCATATCTATAACTTACTCTCAAATGATTCAGAGAATTAGAGAGAATGACAATGGGAAAAAGAGAGATGAGACAAATGTGGTAAAATGTTAACATTTGGGGGAATCTGAGTGAAGGAGGCATTGTTTCTGCAGCTTTTCAGAAAGCCTTAAATAATTTCAAATAAAAGTTTTTAGAAATCAATTACATAAGTTGAAATGAGACACATGAACTAGCAAAGTGTTAGAGGAGAAATTTAAACCTTAGAGTAGCTCAAGGCTCACTCTACGTGACTCTCAGGTCTTAAAGAGTTGGTGCATTGATATGACCAGGTGAAAGGCAATCTTTGTGTCAAGAATCATTCCAGCACAAAACAGGCAGAAGAGCTGTCAGCTAGGCTTCCTGAAGTCAGAAACTTGCATCAGGAAATGTACTGGGGACCCAGGCAGCCGCTCACTGGTGCCTTTTTCTCTCTTTGGCCACATGGTCACTCATCTCTGCTTTTCTCTGCAGTTACTTCGTCCTTTTCTCTCTCTGCACATCGGATTGCCTTGCTTCTCTGTGGACAGAGCAGAAAACGGGCCTATGTAGGCCTGCAAATTGTTGGGAGTGAACGTAATTGGCCCTGTTGAGTCAGGTACCCAGCTCTGGCTGGGTGAGCTGATGCAGGGAGGCTGGGGTGATGTAATCCTGCCCACTTGGCCTCAGAAGAATGTGGGAAGCAGATGTTTCAAGAAGAGGCACGAGCGGGCAGGCTGTGCCTATCTCAGCAAAAGAACAAATGAGCCAGAGTTGGATGAAAGGCCCAGCTTGATGAGTGAGAAGGTTGAAGACATCTGGTTCTACAGGATAGCTCAATATGTAAGTGCTACAGCATGACCAGAGAATACAGAGCCCATCGAATCGTCAGGAATACCACGGCAACAAATGTATGCTGGTGCAGGTGCGTTGAAACAGTGAGTCAAATACCAAATACTCAAATAGTGCTGCAGCTGTGAGTGACGTGAGTTTTCTAACATGGAAACTAGCTCTTGATGAAATTCTGAATAAAATGAAGTCCAATTTTTCCTTGATCTACATGGGAGCTGTAGAAAATTCACTGCATACTGAAAGCTTGCAAAAATATTTTGTGTTTAACACAAAAAAAATGCAGTTAGGCTGTGGGTTTAGACAAACAGGCTTTTAGCCTATGGGAATATTGAGCTGGACAATCTAAACTCTTGCAGGATGAAGGAGAATTCTTTATTACGTGGGACTCCCATACACTGCAGCGGGCCCGACATCCCTGTCCCCTCCCTAATGGCAATAACCACCCTCCAAATTATTGCAGCAAGCCCCAAGTGCCCCACATTCTTCCAGGATGCTTCCCGAGGTAAGTATCACTATTAATGACCACTAGTTTAGAGACAAGTTCACCTCTGCCAGGAGTAGTCAGTGGGTTACTTCTGCTTTATTGGAAGCTTTATCTAATAAATCCCTTCCAACTCTAACATTCAACAAGCCCATAATTAAACCTCATGAAGCCATCACTTGTTCCCCTTCTGAAATGTAAGTCTTTTTTAACTCCTTTGATATTCAAGAAGATACTCAACCTTATACCAATACTCACCAAAGCTATGTTATTCGGGACAAAATTCTTTTAGCTTCAGATAAGAAGCCACACACAAAAGAGGAATTTATTGTCTTAACTTGGAAATACAAGGGTGGAGTTGATACCAGAACGACTGGATCCTGGAATTTGGGTGAGGTCTTGGCGTCTCTCTCTCTTTCTCTTCTCTTCTTTCTCCCTTTCTCCCTTTCTCTCTTTCTCTCTTTCTCTCTCCCTTTCTTTCTTTCTTTCTCCCTTTCTCTCTTTCTCCCTTTCTTTCTTTCTTTCTTTCTCTCTCCTTTTCTTTCTTTCTTTCTTTTCTTTCTTTCTCTTTCTTCCTCCCCCCCTTCCTTTCCCTCCCTTTCTCCCTGTCTCACACTTTCTCTTTCTGTGCACTGAGTCCAGTGTCTCCCCTAGTGATGGGCAGATGGCTACTGTCCATTCACGTTCTATCTGTTCTATGAAAGGCCTTTGCTTCTTTCCTCCTCCTCCAAACTATGCCCCCACTTCCAGCAGAAAACGACGACTGTGAAAGTATTAACATTATGATCACTTGTTTGTTTTTCTTATTCATTGCCATATCTGAGCAACCAGCATAGCATTGCCCATTTCAGTCACTTAAAAAATACTGAATGAATGAATGAATGAATGAATTGTTTAGTTGGAACTAGAGATTGCCCACCTTCAGTGCTGGTGTTTCTCTCTAAGACTTTCCTAGACATTTTGAAAACATGGGTAAAAGGCAGCAGTGGCTGTATATTCTTGAAGCAGGCATTAGACTGGCTTATGGTGCAGAGATGTAGAGGCAGAACAGAAAAACCCAGTGGGAAACATCCTCTTTACTCCAGATCTATCCAAGGAGCTTCACTGTCCAATTACCCAGGTTCATCCCCTTCTTACTTCAGGCTGAGGATTCCTCATAGGAGAATAAAATCAGCATTAAAGAAGTTGGCTAATTGATTCAATTAGCATATAACTGAGGTCATTTCAACTCATTAGGTCACTTTAAAATTTCATTTTGGTCCCATGACTCTTTCTACACGTTGTTCTTTGTAGCACACTAATAGAATTGGGCCTCACACTGAGTCATAGTAAAAGGGTTCTTCTACATAATCGCAGGCTCCAAGGCCAGTCTACACTGGATGAAACACTTTACCACACTTAAAAGCATGACATTACGTATTGTTCTAAATATCTTCCGAGTAATAAGAGTCTTTATTTTTTCTTTATGCGAAATTAAAAAAAAAATTAAGTCAAGTTGCATTTAAAACCGAAGCAGGGCAGGGTGGGCCAGAATGCTAGGGTTTAAAAAATGTGAACAACATCCTTAATATAGCTGTTTGTGACTAACCCAGTGGGTGTGACACCCAGGGGAAAACAATAAGCTCACTTATCTTGAATTTGAAAAGTTAGAGGTTAGAACTCTGCTATTTTTTGAACATAAAAATTATTCAAGGGCCTACTCATTTTAAGAAAAGATTGTTGATGATGGGAAGGTACGCATTTAAAGACTTTTAAATGGAAAAAAGTTTAATGAACAAATCAGAAAAACGCAATCTATGCCTCTTTGCCCCTCCCCAAATTTCATGTCTTTTAAAAATTGTATCTTTTGCTAAGGATCTCACTCTGCTACAACTGCTATGGCAAATACAATGTGTTTTTTTTTTTTTTTTGAGAGAGAGAGAGAGGGATAGAGACAGCATGAACAGGCGAGAGTCAAAGAGAGAGGGGGTCACAGAATCCGAAGCAGGCTCTAGGCTCTGAGCTGGCAGTCAGCACAGAGCCGGACACAGGGCTCGAACCCACAAACCATGAGATCATGACCTGAGCTGAAGTTGGACGCTTAACCAACTGAGCCACCCAGGCACCACAATACAATGTATATATAACAGAATCAATTCCATGAACAACTTCTACCTTTGTGGCAAAACTGGTCTTAGAATCAATCCATGGGTACACTTTGTAAGAATCACTAAAGTATAGCAATAGTTTAATCTATGGATCATCCAAATGCCAAGCAACTTCTAAGCATTTTGTCAATGGTACTTCTAACTCTCACAAGACATCATTTGATAGGTACTTCTATCATCACCCCCTTTTTTTCTTACAGTGACATCAGCTTTATTTTATTTTCTTTTTTTTTTTTTTACAAATAGTTTATTGTCAAGTTGGTTTCCATATAACACCCAGTGCTCATCCCCACAAGTGCCCTCCTCCATGCCCATCTCCCCCCTCGCCNCTCATCACCCCCATTTTACAGATTAGAAAAACCCAAGACTTGGAGAAGCTAAATAACCACTCCAAAGTCACATTGTTATTCAGGGTTGGAGCTGGGATTGAAACTTGGGCTGGCTGACTTCTATCCATGGTTCTGTGTTGCCTCTTAGACCTAAGCTGTGTATTTCATGGGCACACAAACTTCTGTGTTTATGTACAAAGGAGACTGTAGATCTGAAACAGATATTCAACTTAATGATTCATCTTTTCAATGCAATTTAAAAAGCTACCTTTTTCAGTAACTATGAGTGTTACTATACTATTGCCATGAACAAAATGGCTTAAAAGACAACATCAACCCAAAGATAAATTTGAGATATGATTTGCACAAGTATATTGTATAGCCATATTCAAATGGAAATGACTCAAAAACCACTTACATGTTTGCCTCTTTTGGGCGTCTGGATCCTGATTCTTCTAACCAGATAAGAATGACCTAGCTGCAAAAGAATTAAGAAAACATAAGAGAAGAAAGGAGATGTGAGAATTCCCAAACCCATACTAAATTAACTATATTTTCCTTTATGTTATTTCTGACATTCTGGCATCTGGGACCTTGCTGACCAAGGAGGAACTGCCCCTCCCAGGGTTAGCTAATTCCTAGAGATACCGTACAACTCAGAACATTCCCTACAACTTTAGAGCCTGCTAACATTATTCAAATTAGCCAATCCTAAGCCTGCTTACCCAGCTTCATGAATGCCCTCCTGTAAAAACCACAATAAACGTTTTTGCCCAGGCTTTCCCTTGTTTCCTCTGCTCCTTGACCTACCTACATGGCGTGCCATGACTCTTGTTTCTAGGGATTTGTGAGTATCAGAAATTATTCCCTTATGTCAGTCATTTCTGTGTCTGTGTGTCTTACCATACTTGATTAAAACAAATCCTGGGTACATTTTAAAACACATATCCTATATAGGAGTGCTGTTTCAAAGGGCCACATGCACCCCAATGTTTATAGTAGGGCTATCAACAATAGCCAAATTATGGAAAGAACTCAAATGCCATTAACTGATGAATGGATAAAGAAGATGGTGTGTGTGTGTGTGTGTGTGTGTGTGTGTGTGGCCTTCTATCCAGCAGTAGTGTAGATCCAAAGAGCCTGAAATTACGTTCCCTGACTCTTACATGGCATCTTTGTAACTGAACAGACTCATGAAAACTCAAGGCATTGTCATTTATCTCATTTGAGCAATTAGCAAAAGTGTGATGTGCATTCACCTTGTTCATCAATTAGCTGCAATTGTATCTAAAAGCAAAATGTGACACAAAAGGAATAATTAAGATCTCTAAATACCAACTTGGTACGAAGGACAAAGAAAGCTCCTTGTTCAGGATTTCTCAAATTGGGCGTGACTTCTGTGTTTTGAAGTTAGTGGCTAACCCAAATCTCTATTCCTCTTCAACTTCATAGTTTCTGAGTTTGAAAATAAAAATTATATGGAAATAAAGATGATGGATATGATAAGAAAAAGGCCCTATTTGTACAATTAAAATTATGGCTCATGCAAATTGTGTCAGCGATTCGGAAATCTTTTCAGTGGGAGATTTAATATCAATGATTGAAAGAGAAAAAGGAAAATCAGAATACTGGCTGGGTTACACATAGCCTTAATGTGCTCCTAAATACAGTGACTGTGGAAGAAGGCAGACAGAATTTAACACATAAATGTGACTCAAATTAACCAGCAGGTGTCACTGTTTAAATGTATTGGCAACAGTCTTCCAGAGTTCTGTGTAAAGCCCAACAAGAAATAATCAGTTTTGAGTAAGTTGCACTAGCTCAAACCAACAAAAAGAATGCTTACAAATCCATGTTCTTAATTTATAACCCCAATTAAATAGTGACTTAATTTCTCATTATTAAAATAATTATTGGAAAATCAGTCTAGGCTTACTGGTGGTAAATTTACAAATGGTTGCAAATTTAAAGTCAAAGTCTTTTAAGAATTAAAAAAAAAGTCTAATATAATAAGTCTATGTTCCAAAGGAAAGTAAAGATTCTGCTACATTGTAGGACAGGATTTCAATTTTTAAGAGCTAAAGATGTTCTTTGATTCTATATATGTAATTTTGAGTGAAAGAAAACATTACTCTTTACTTCTGTTGAGGAAGCTAGTGTATAATTGTATCTACCACCTAAGTACAATGAGTCTTGTATGATCTTGTCTGTCAAAGGAGATTGTGAATGTAAAACTGTTTTTGAAAAATTGCAAAGTGGTGGTTACATGCAAGTAAGATTCCGTCCAACTTGCACAATGTATTTCTTCTGTACCCCCCACAGTGGAAGGGTCCATAAAACGGAAGACAACTATGAGATTTGAAACACCTACTTTTGTGAGAAGGGAATATTATGAGAACAATATTAACTAACATTAGTAATATTATTAATAATACTCATTATGATTATTATCATTAAGAAGGCATTATGATAGTTCATTCAGCGTTACAACCACTCAGTGGGGGTAAATATTCTTCCCATTTGTGAATGAGAAAAGGAAGACTAATAACCTGAGAAAATTGGCAAACCTGTCTTATCCCAAAGCCTAGGTTCTTTCTACTGAGTCACCACATGATTTGAACTTTTATAAACTGAATTATATTCTTAATGTTTGCTCCATTAAATCAAAAGTCAGCTAGTGGGGCTCCTGGACGGCTCAGTTGGTTAGGTGTCTGACTCTTGATTTTGGGTCAGGCCATGATCTCATGGCTCATGAGATTGAGTCCCAAGTCGGGCCTGCTTGAGATTCTCTCTCTCCCCCTCCCGCCGCTCCTCCCCCCCTCAAAATAAATAAATAAACATTAACACTTTTCAAATTCAGTTAGAGAATCCTGCTAATCAGAGAAACCCAGTGATAAAACATTTTGTAGAGAAGAAAATAGTAAAGCAAAAGGTCTCATCTAAATTGGCACGTAAAGATTATGGCTAAGTAGGCCATACAACTAATCAGTAGAAAACTTGTAATTCGGTGTGCTAGGATCTATCTGATAGATTCTCTTGTTTTAGACCAGCAGTCTTCCAACCTCCTTTCATCCATCTTTGTGGCATCTCGGAGTAATCTGGCAGGATCTCAGCAATCTCAAGAAGAATACTCATGAATGTTTGTTTGTTTGTTTGACCATATCAGCTAATGCATGGTAACTGGTTAATACAAACCAGAAGCCTGATTTACAATAAAGTTTTAAAGAAGCAAAGTAAAACTCCAGTGTTTTTCGCCTATTCTTGCTAGTACTGTTCTATATTTACACTTGAACATAGTAATACAAACACGTAAATTAGCACAGGTCCCTATGTTCAGGCTGGAAAGGTTTCAAATCAATATAGTTTTTCCTCTTGCTTGGCCTTTATGGTGGAAGAAAGAGGTAGGTTGAGCTCAGTTGAACTATTGACCGAAATAAATAAGTTTCACCCAAAAATATTTCCTTCCAATATGCTCCCCTCTCCCAAACCTATATAGATGGACCAAGACTTTCCATGTTGATAGAGATACTGCCAAAACAGCACTAATCAGGTTGCTTCTTGTTTCAAATTCTTCAGTGGACTGCAGAGACCATACTTAGCATGGTTTCAAGATGGCTTCCCCACCTGTACCTCTTTCTCTCCCTCCCAGAGTCCTACTTCTCTTCCTTCAACTAAAGCTGTGACTCTCTGGGAAAGAGTTAGGGCTTCCCACACTGCTCCTTTAGCACCACGGACATAATTCATGTTTTCTCATTATAAATGTGATTCATTAAAATCTCTCTCTCACTCACTCACTGAGCTCCTTGAGACAGACGCGGAGTTATTTATCTGCACATCCCAAGTGTCTACCAGTGACTGGTTTATAGCCAGTTCTCAGATGCTGGCGGGAAGCTCTTTTCCAAACTACTTAGACACTCTTTTCCTCTTTCCTTCCCTTCCCTTCTTGAACAATTCCATTCTAAAACTGTTAGATAGGCTCAAGCAAGGTAAACTTTACATTGGCAGGTGGCACGTTTAGGGAATTACAAATATGGATGAAAAACTAAAACAAAATCTGTAATGTTGCATCAGAATTGGAGGTACTGGTATAAACTCCTCCTGGATGTAAACAGACAAATACAGATGTGTATACACACATACTTCCTAATTCTGTCTACTCAGAGGACCTGGGAACAGTAACACATCAAAAGAATGAGCGTGTCTAGCACTAAGATCTTAGTTTCTAAGGACCTTTCTCCTGCTAAAG
The DNA here is from genome assembly GCF_008692635.1 of Crocuta crocuta. Lineage (NCBI taxonomy): Eukaryota > Metazoa > Chordata > Mammalia > Carnivora > Hyaenidae > Crocuta > Crocuta crocuta. Next base: position 8,012,559 of record NW_027532015.1, read on the forward strand.
AGAACCAGAGATCTTTTGAAAATGGCTGACTCTAGGGCTGTGTCACAGAAATACATGGAATATTTTGGACTAGGAAGTACGTAAGTGCTAAAGAATGATGGAGACATGTTAAAAATTAGCTCCAATGGATTCCCACTGGCCAAATCTGGGACACTTTGAGCATCGAACAAATATAGAATGGATCGTAACCATTTATTAAAATAGTATGCACCATGAATGCATACTTACATTACTTATGATTCCATAAATAATTGAATCAAATGGAAAGTTTGATGAGTAATAGGATACTTATATAGCTTCAAAACATTTCCCCCAAAATATGGATTCATTACAAAGGGGGGAAAGAGTGAATTTATGGTGGTGAAGGTTGGCAGAGAAGCTTAATCAAGACAATTAAGTTCAGGTAACAGGACACATCAAAATCACTCCCCCAGAGCGGAAGCGGTGTGAACACCGCCTCACTTCTGCGATACTCTTGCTACAGAAGCACAACCTGAATCTCATCAGACAAACCCAACTGACAAAGGGACATTCTCCACAGTGATGGGCCTGTCATCTTCATAAGTGTCGAGATCATGACAGTCAGGAGACACTGAGGAATTGTTACAGAGTCACGAAGCCCAGGGAGATGTGACAAGTAAATTCAATACGTTATTCTGAACAGGAGAATTTACTATAAACTACAACTGGTGATTAAAAGAGGTTTAGGGACTGGAAGTAATAAATTATCAACATTAATTTCCTGATGTTGATGGTTGTATTGGAACATCTAGTCGGTATCTTACTTGCCAATGATTTTTTTAAACTGTTCTTTGCCCTGTTGTAGTTGCAACTTTTTTCTCTAGGTCTTAGATTACTTTCATATTTTAAAAAGTATTTAAAAAAAAAAAAAGGAACAAAGGAAGGAAGAAAACAACGAGACCATGCCATTGGTATTTTAAAATTCTAAGCCGGATGACGGCTAGAGTCCATTTTAGAGCTGCGGTGCCTACCGTCTCCGCCTTCAAGAAGCTAATGGAAGAATTGTGCTCACGCCATTCGTTTTGGCGAAAAGGAAAAAGGTGGGGATTTAGCCTTGACTTTTCGGCGGAGGCAGCTTTCTAACTACGCTCTCCGATCAGAGGCGCCCGGCCCGCCCGGGCTCTGCCCTGGGGAAGCGGGG
>NW_027532015.1:8013734-8058667 GCF_008692635.1 Crocuta crocuta
CCCCTTCCGGCTTCCCCGCCCGCGTCCAGTCCGCGCGCCGAGTGGTCTCCCCGCCCGCGGGAAGCGGAGCGGAGCGGAGCGCTGTGCGTGTTGGGGGGACGTGGGAGGCGGGTGCGTCTCCCCCAGCCGGAATTCTTGGGCCCCAGAGTGTTGTGCTCAGCGAAATGTGTATTTGAAACAGAAATAAAAATTTTAAGGTAAAAAAACCGGAAAAGTAAATATCTACCAGGAGTGGGGTTCGAACCCACGCGGACATTGTCCATTGGATCTTAAGTCCAACGCCTTAACCACTCGGCCATCCTGGTACAGGCGAACGGTCTGCAGTTCACTCTTCCTACAAGTCGTATTCCACCGTCCTCAGACCCTCCCGCAAGAATTTCTGAGGAGATCTCGCCGCTGTTTTCCCGGTTTTCCCACCGAGGGCTGGAGCGACCTCCCCGCCAGAGCCTCGGTTTCCCGCCGCCGCAGCTCACTGTTGCCCCCGGCCCGCCACGGCAGGGAGGGCAACTGCAACCGAGCTCGGCGCGCAGGCGGCGGGGACGCTCGGCGGGCGGCTCCGAGCAGCACTCGGGCGTAGCCAGCGGCGCTTTCGGTTTCGAGGTGCGCGGGCGCGGGAAACAAACACACCAGGAAACTTCCGAATTCCTGGGCGCGCGCTGTGGAGCTGCGGGAGGCTGGCGGGGACAGAGCCCACCGGGGGGGGCCTCTCGTCTGTTTCATTCCAAATAGAATAAACTTCAGGGAGTGAGTTGCACGGGCAGCGGGAGAGTTCTCGGGCCCCTGTGCTTTTGGGCCGCTTTTCTTCTTAACGAGTCACACAGGAAGGAAGTTTTGTAGAAATCTGTGTCTGTANTCCCCGCTGGCTGCGGGCACCACCGCCGCTGCACCCCCTCACAGGCAGTGAGGGCCCTCCGCTGTTCCCCCGACCCACCCGGGCACCTGAAACGTGTGTGCTCCTCACTCTTCAGGGCTCGCCCTCCGTCCTGTGCACCGGAGAGTCGGTGTGTCCTCCTTTACCAGGACGGCCATTGCATTCCCCAACCCCACCCCCAAGACCTCGAAACTACCCCAGAGCCACGGCTCAGGTGTTCCGGAGCGTCGGCGAGCCTGGGAGCCGAGCACGGTCTGGCAGGCACAGCCTCGTTCCCACACTGCAGGCAGCCGTCTGTGACCGAGAACTTCTCTCTTCCTGGAGCCTGCGCAGATTCACCTGCGTGGGACCTCACCGCTCGGCTCGGCACCCGCCAGATCACGGCGTAGAAACGCGTTGCCCTGCCACCTCCTGGAGCTTCAGGGATTCCCCGGGAACCTTGCCGTGACCTGGGGAGGCTCCCACCCCGCCTCTCAGGCCCAGTCAAGAATATTGACTGCCCCCGAGAGCCCCTGAGGGTAACAACTGGTGGAATTGCCCCCTACGCACTTTACCACAGAACACTTGGCATTGCTGTAAGCTCTTTACATATATTATCGAGTTGTTGTTTTTAACAACTCTGTATAGCAAGTGTTTATATCACCATTTTCAAGTTTAGAGGCCCAGTTACAAACTCACTCAAATATATGAAGAGGCCTCTTAGACATGCAGCCTGCACCTCAAGGCCATTGCAGAGCTTCCTTACCACCATTCTAGCCATCAAATCCTCCATGATCTTCTGGAACATGGCAGTATACTATTTGAATGATCTTTTCATTTAACCCCAGACTTAGCCTCCCGAAGACCTCAAGTATAAAACAGTTCTGAACTGCTTCCATCATAGGGTACCCCTTAGTAATGCCTCTTCTGCAGCTTCGAGAGTGTATTAAATTTCTGTGGCCACTGTTTTAAGGATGGGCCTGGAGCACAAGCTAGTCTAGTCAGAGTTACACATAACTCTGAGCTATTGGAGTTGGAGGTGTGGCAGATAGTATTTTTGAAGAGAGGACCAAAACAGGACCTCCCATCCCACATGCTACTTTATCTTCCTCCACTGTGATTTTGACACCCATACCATCAGTACCTGGAGTCCATGTTCTTCCTCACTCAATCTGGGAAGCACGCGCCTGTGGCAGAGTGATGCTAAGTGACTTCTGAGGACTTGGCACCTTGTTCTCTTACGATGCTTGCTCTGGGAACCCAGCCACCATACTGTGACAAAGCCCAAGTAGCCACGTGTAGTTTTTCCAGCCAACAGTCAGTATGAATTGCTGCAAATATAAGTGAGTGAGCCTTCAGTTGATCTCAGCAACTAACCATCAAGTGACCTAGCTGTTGAATCTTCCCAGCTAGGCACCCAGATCATGAAACAGGGACGAGCTAACCCTACTGTATCCTTTCCCAGTTTCTGACTCACAGAATCTATGGGCAGAATAAAAATGTTACTGTTTAGGTTTGGGTTTTGTTTTTTGTTTTTTAAAATGAAGCAATAGTTACTAAAAAGTCTGAGACGAATAAATGGGAATACGGTTAGGGAGCACCAGGAGCATCACACAGAGACAGGCTGTCTGGGAATAAAGCCAACACAAGAAAGCAGAATCCCAAGGTGAGGCGTCCAAGGTGTGAGTCCATCATTGGAATCCTTTCCTTCCGCCTTCCTGGAAACTGGATTCTGGGCCATGCTGCCCCTTTGCCAAACTTACATTCTTGGTGGGACTCTCTGGGTGGGGGAACACAAGTTTCATCCCTAGGTCCTAGCCTCAAGAGAGGTTAAGAAGGAAAGTTCTAGCTTCTACCTTAGGAAGCAGGCCTTAAAATGGAGGAAATTCCCCAAACATGAGAAGGGTGTTCAAAAGATGCTGGCAACTGGAAGGCATGACAAATATCCACTTGAATGTCGGAACAAACTATCAAAAGCACTGTGCAGTGACGTTTGTAATAACTGATAATATTAGACAGCAAGTGACAATATTAAGACCAATTTCACAACACTGAAGTGGCTTCATGTTCAGGAAATTGCATTTGACATACTTCTTATGGGCAAATGTTTCACTGTGCATGTGTTTATTTAAGCCATGACATTCTTTACACATTTTTTTGATGAATTAAAAAGAATGTTCACATGTGTTTTGATACTCTTCCCTTCGAGACACGGAGCTTAACCTTCCCTTTCAGTGTGGGCTGAATCTATCGATTCATTTCTAACAAATAGAATGAAACAGAAGAGATTTTATATGCAACCTCAGAGACTAGGTCTTCAAAAGTCACTGCTGCCATTGTCTTGGTTTCTCTCACTTAGATCATTCCCTTCGGAGGAAATCAGCTGTCACGTCACATGTCATGAGCAGCCCTTTGAAAGACCCGCGTGGTGAAGAGCTGCCAGCAAGGTACTGAAGGCCCACATGAGTGAGCTTGGAAATGGATACCCCCACCCAGCCGAACCTTCTGATAACTGCAGTCCTGGCCAACATCTTGGCTACAGCTTTATGAGAGACCCTGAACCAGAACTACCAGCCAACCTCCTGATTTCCTGATTCTTAGAAACTATGTAAGATAATAAATATTTATTGTTTTAAGCAGCTATGTTTTATGTTATTTTTATGCAGGTATAGATGACTAACAGACTACCCAAAGTTGGCTTTTCTAGCTTTGATGGTGTATTCATGGGCATATATTCTGTTTTTACATATGTATTTTAAAGGAATAATCTTGCTGAGCCCTATGCAAACATTGAAGTTGGAGTTCCTTTTCCCATTTGTTCTAATTTCTTGAACGGATTACTCATACTTTCCAAGTGCACCCATTTACTTTCTGTTTTCCCCAGAATCCTGACTTGTGGCTTCTACTCTTACTTCTCTCTTTCTCTTTTCAGAATGAAAATATTTTTACCCGAGACAGACTCATATTGTAAACATTAAAGTTAAAACCCCTTTCCATAACCATTGAAATCCCAGTCACACTAAGTTGGGACCGCTTGTCCCTTGCTGATGCTAAGCCACTTTCTGTGTCTCTCCTGCCTTTCCCATGCTGCTTTTCTCTACCTAATTCTCCTCCATGGCTCCACAGAAATCCTCCCTTCCCACCGTACATATAATTGTAAAGTGAAATGAGTGAGTGTAAGTTAGACTTACCTGCAAATATGAGAGTATAAAATTCGGGAAGTTCCAAATTACACTTTTAAAAGCACCCTTCTCACACGGCCTGATCTTACTTATTATAATAAAAACTAAGGTATGTCATATCATTAGGAATAGATTCTTCTTGGTGACAGGATTTTCTGTTTTTTTTAAATATTTATTTTTGAGAGAGAGAGAGACAGGCAGACAGAACATGAGTGGAGGAGGGGCAGAGAGAGATGGATACAGAATCTGAAGCAGGCTCCAGGCTCTGAGCTGTCAGCACAGAGCCCCATGTGGGGCCAGAACCCATGGGCCGTGAGATCATGACCTGAGTCTAAGTCGGACACTTAACCAATTGACCCACCCAGATGTCCCCAGGATTTTCCGTTTAAGTACTAACAGATTTAAATTTTAGTCACAAATCTCATGAGATATAGTACACATATATTCTATACAGTAAGCAGAATACAAAATACTTTTTTTGTCTATAATCAAGGATTGTCATTATGATAGCAACAATTTTTCTGAGCCTTAGATAAAACAAAAGTTAGCAGGACATCATAATGTAAAGGTACTATTTAGACTGCGGAATCAATAGACCTAGTTCAAATTCTCATTTTTTCCTAGCTGTGTAGGCAAAATACTTAACCTCATCAAGACTCAGTTTCCTTACCTGTAAAAATGAGAATAATAATGTCTACTTCAGAGAAATGTGAGAATTCAGTGAATTAATGTATGCAAAATATCTAGCAGGGTGATTGGCTGGAGGTAAGCTCCTAGGGTGTGGTAGTCAGTATTTGTTACTTTTTGTACAGTCATTCATTCCTGTTTTAAATTCAGGCAAGGAAGACACCACCCCCATCTAGGGGAGAAATAAAAGACTAAAGAGAATTTTTTTATATCTGTGTTCATATTTTTATTTTACTTTACATATTGTAGCTTTTCATTTTTGTTTTATAATTAAATGTGATCACTGGATCTTCTAACAGATTGTTTTCATTACATTTGTACTGTAACCCTTATATTTTATTTTTTTTATTTTTTTTAATGTTTTATTTATTTCTAGGAGAGAGAGAGAGACAGGGTGAGCAGGGGAGGGTCAGAGAGAGAGGGAGATACAGACTCTGAAACAGGCTCCAGGCTCTGAGCTGGCAGTCAGCACAGAGCCCGACGCGGGGCTTGAACCCACGAACCGTGAGATCATGACCTAAGCGAAAGTCGGACGCTTAACCGACTAAGCCACCCAGGCGCCCCTGTAACCCTTATATTTTAATTTCAACATTTTGGTTTCTCTTAGTTTTCTCACTTTCTTGTGTTATTTTACTTCAAATTTTTCGCTTGTCCTTAGGAATATTTATTTTACTTTGTGTTTTTGGCTAGTAAGAAATATGGCCTCGAGAAGAGGCAGTGAAGAAAGAAAGGCTACATCCTCGGTCTCCGCCGGCTTCACATCAAGCAGAGAGACAATCTTACAAAAGGTAGGGTCTTCCAGCAGCCACTCAGGATAAGGACTCAGACTAAATTGGGTAGATACTACAGGGCAGAGCAAGCTTAGAAAATGTCAAACAAGGGTACACCCAAATTATACATAACATATATGTTGGGTGACCATGTAATTTGTCATCTAAACCCAGACATTTGTGAAAATTAAAGAAAGAGCCATTAAAGATGATGGTGGGGGGGGGGCCACCTGGTGGCTCAGTCAGTTAAGTGTCCGACTCTTGATTTCGGCTCCAGTCATGATCTCAAGGTTAGTGAGTTTGAGCCCCACATGGGGCTCTATGTTGACAGTGAGGAACCTGCTTGGGATTCTCTCTCCCTGTGGCCCTCTTCCCTTCTTCTGTGCTCGCTCTCTCTCTCTCTCCTTCTCTCTCTCTCTCTCTCAAAACTAAATAAATAAACTTAAAAAAAAAATGATGCTGGGGCGTCAGGCCCGCAGAAGCTATCCTGAGTAGCTGACATATGTAAAGGAAATATGTGTGAAAGTTCAAACCAAATTAATATCAGTTCTGTACCTGATAGACATTTATGGAATGATCAACCACAGTAATATGAGAGATTATATCAATTTAAATGTAAATCAAAATCTAGGGATGCCGGGGTGGCTGAGCCAGTTCAGTTTACGACTCTTGATTTTGGCTCAGGTCATGATCTCACAGTTCATGAGATTCAGCCCCGTGACTGGCTCTGTGTGGAGCCTGCTTGGGATTCTCTTCTCTCTCCCCCTCTCTCTGCCCCTCTTTGGCTCTCTCCCTCTCCCCAGTAAACAAACTAACTAACTAATGTAAATTAAAAAAAAAACAATTCTTGATATGTGAAACACTTTCTTGCTGGGTCAGTTAAGAAAGTCCACACAGGAAATCGGAGCGGCCTTCACATCATGCCTCAAGTATCTGGTGTGCGTTCTGGATTACACTAACCACAAAATAGCCCACAAATACTAATCTCTCTCTCCTCCCCTTTTTAGTACCGGCAACAATTTAAGTTTCGTTTCATCGGGCTGGGAACACTGAAGGTGATTCCGATGTTTGCCTCTGCATCCGGGAGGATAGGATCCCATTAGCTGAAGGAGGCCCACAGCAGGAAGAACAGATGGCGGAGTGTGAGGAACCCGTGGGGCATCCATGAAGAGGGGGCAGGAGACAATAAGGTATTAAAATCTGGAGCTCGGGTGACAGATCTAGACTAAAGGTGTGGATGATGGGGTGAACGGCTTCGGGAAGTGCCCCAGGGTCACGTGGAGCCGGAGGGACCGCAGGCAGAGGCGTGGCCCCACGACGGCCACGCCCTTGGCCTCTTGCGTCATCGCGTGGTGTGCTCTGCAGGACTACGGTATGAGCCGAGGCCTACTGCGCGCGCGCGCGCGCACACACACACACACACACACACACACACACACACACACACACACTACTTTTCAAAGGTGAGAGTGAGAGTGGTGTGGCAAGCAAGAGAACAAGAGTCCAGCTTGGGCGCCTGCGGCTCCGGGGGCGATTTGCCTACTCATGCCCACAGCACTGGGGGCCCTTGGGTGAGGCTGAGACGGTGCACTTGCTCCTTGTTAGGCAAACTAAAGGCGGCTGCTGGAGTCATCGGTGGTCAGCCTTCTCTCCACAAAGGTTTGGAAATTATCACCATAAGAGAGCAAAGCCTTGGGATGGATGAGACAGCCCCCAAAGAATGTAGAGACCAGAGACTCAAGGGCAGAGTTCTTGGCCACTTCACACGTCAGCGTGTGGTCTAACTCATCTGACCCAATATCCTGAGACATATGAGGTAACTGTGTTTCTCTGTGCTACCAGGCACGGGGAAGCGAGAACTTCCCTCCCCTCCTCCTTAGTTGCCTTAACCACATGGATGACTTACTAGAGCTGCGTGGTGTGCAGGTGCAGCGGTGGGGAAGGCAAACACCGGCACCCAGCTCGCGAGGTGTGTGGCCTTTGGCAAATTGCTGCCTCTTTCTCCTGTCAGAGAAATCAAAGGGGTTGGTAATATAAATCTAAACGCATGAATTTTTCCTTTTATTTCTGCAATACCGTTGAAGGAGGGAATTCAGTTGTTCAGTTGCTACGTGACATCCCTTTAATTACAGGAGTTTTCATCTGAGGTGTAAACTGCAAGTATCAACTTTGCTCTTAAGGCTTTGTGAAAATTTTGGGGTGCCTGGGTGGCTCAGTCAGCTAAGTGTCTGACTCTTGCTTTCGGCTCAGGTCACCATCTCGTGGTTGGTTGAGTTCGAATCCCATGCGGGGGTCTGCGCTGACAGTGCTTGGGATTCCGTCTCTCCCCCCTCACAGCCCCTCCCCCACTTACTCTGTCTCTCTCAAAACAAATAAATAAAACTTAAAAGGTGTAATCTTTAAAAAAAAAAAAGACTTTGTGAAGATTTTGAAAATGGAAATATATGTTTAAACGTTTCTTCGGAGTGAAAAAGCAGACCAAGCGAAGAAACAATAGACTAAATGGCTTTAATAGTATCCTTCTCTTTGTTTTATTTTTTGTTAACCGTGAGAATGGGCTTTTTAAAAAAGTAACGGGAAAAGAAATTAATATGCAAATGAATATGAAGGCTTTGAATTATCAGAAATCTGCAAAGACCATTAGGTGTTAGGACAAATTTCCGACATTTTCATCCCGTTTATCACATGGAATTTAAGCCCAAACAAAGTGTATTAGAGAGTACCATAATACCCAATTTTACCACGCTGTACTCACCAGGCACACACAGAGGAAGAAAAGAAAGCCTACCAACCTCCAGTGTTAGCCACTGCCAGCCAAGCAAGTCCTTGATGCACGATTTCTTTTTGTTAGTACATCGGTGAAAATGAATTGGGTTAGTTCACAGGAAAGTCTACTTTCAGTATTTGCAGCCTCCTCTGTCTAATTTTTGGTCCCCTTTCTGACATGTTCGCTGGTTCCGTTCTGCACTTCTGGACATCCAGCGTTAACTTATTTTCTGACTGACCTTCTATCTAGGAAGATAGATTTCTTTTTATTTTAAATGTAAAACTCATTCACACTACTAGATTATTCCTTCCACAATATGTCCTATAAGCCTCTCGTTTCTTATCAAGAAGGAAAGGGTTGCCCTTCAGCACATTCACAAGCCTCCAGTGTGTTCAGCGGGGCCATTTTTCTGTAGCTCTGAACTTCACGGTCTGAAGAGAGTCTGAAGAGAGAGGCAACGTCCGTCCGCTAATGAAGCTTTGTGGAAATGAGAACCCACTGCAGTGTTACTTTAAATGTAGATCATGGCCAGTGCGGGGTGCCAAGCACCAGAAGCTCCCCTGGTGAGGAGTTTGTAACTTTAAAGGATCAGGCAGTTCTTTCCAGACGGTTTTTACTCTCTCCTGGGTGAGTGCATGTTTTAACATCTTGCCACTGATTCACTCTTCTTGTTTGACAGGTTTCTTCCATGAACCGGATTACAAAGTGAGATGAAGACTCTGAAGAGAACCCCTGTTATCTCATCTCTGCCCTTTAAAGGGTGCGTTAGACCAGGGTAAACCGCAGGGCAGAGCAAAAGAATGAGCCGGTTAAACATTCCTAGCTGCAAGAGAAATGCCTGTCTTCGTCACATGGTGGCTAAATAACTTCTTTTTATCTAGGGGTGACATTCCTTGTTTAGCCTCTCTACCCCTGGGGGTTCTTGTCTTGATTTGATCCCCAACTGTGTTTGGAGAGAGCTCGAGCACCAGCTGCTGTCGGCCGGAAGCTGGAAGGCGCCTCGTCCCACAACTGCAGACCTAGATCTGCAAGGCCAGCTTCAGCAAGGGCAGAGCCGGGGCCTTGCGGCCCAGCCGAGCTCGCGAATAAAAGGAAGGTAGTTTAGCGTTATTGCAGTCTCTTCTCGCTCTTCAAGTCCTGCAGTGAAAGGAGGGGCTCACAGTTATTTCTTACACAACGCACATGTGGTTGAACATTTTTGTATTCAGTAAGCGCTAGAGATCCCTTAGTAAGAGATCTGTATGTATGTCTCCTAAAATACTTAGGAGAATGGACTGAGCCATTTCAAGGCATCCTCATATATAGAGAGACTTCAGTGACTGAGGACAGTTCAGGGCTGAAGTCCAAAGCCGTCACCCTGAAACAGCCTTCTATGAGTAGCAGCCAGGAACTAGGTATTTTGTTTCAACTACCCTACTAGAACCACAGTGGAGAGGAAGCGGTATAGGTGACACTGGAACCAATACATTTCATCCCAAAATTTAAAAAATACTCTGTTTTATATGGCTGAAAGAATAAAAAGAAAATCATGCCATCCAAACAAAACTAACCCGTACAAGTTTCTGTGCATCCAACCAGGGTCTGTACCTTGAATAAGGCTCTGCCTGGAAATAGTCAGTTGCGGCCACAGCTGGCCACCCATTCTGCTGCCTTCACTCCCTGTGACTCAGACCTTCCTTCTCTCTCTGGGTGGCCCTTTCAGATTGACCATCCCTTGGGTGATCTGCTTCCTCCTGCATAGTTTTTTTTTTCCAATCCCAGCTTCTCCCCCTCCCCACCAAGCCCTACCCCTACTCCGAGAATACTGTGTCCCCACTGTGGGCCCAGCACCTTGTTCCCAGCCCTATGGGCAGGGGAACTAGATACTGGGCTTTATGCTATAAAATAAATGCAGTTTTAAAAAGTAGACACCAATTCATTCATAACAGAAAGCAAATTCTGAATATTTCCATTTCTGCATTTAAACCACAAACATTTGAATACCTATGAAGCCAGATACTGTGCAGAACACTAAGATCAAAACACAAATAAGATAACATTGTCGGCCTTTAAAAATCAAAAAGTAGGGGCTCCTGGATGGCTCAGTCAACCGGTTGCACGTCCAACTCTTGGTTTTAGCTCAGGTTATGATCTCATGGTTCATGAGATCGAGTCCCACATTGGGCTCTGTGCTGACAGTGTGAAGTCTGCTTGGGATTCTCTCTCTCCCTCTCCTGCTCACTCACTCTCTCTCTCTCTCTTTCTCAAAAGATATAAATAAAGTTTAAAAAATCAAAAAGTATTCTAGCAGAAGCAGCACAGGCTGCTTGGTGAAGACAGGGACAATGCTGGCCAGAAGAATGCCCCTTTGCGACCACACCAGCATAACAAGGGATGGACACTGACATCCATCCATTTCTGCAGAGTCCCTCTCCCCCCACCATGACTGAGCACTGCAGGGACACTGAGGCAGGAGTGATTTTTTTCTGTTCCTCTCTAACACATTCCCTCATATAAAAGTTTTGCATGTGTAATCCCTCCCAGGAATCAGCTTCTCAGAGTATCACGCTTACACGGGGGGCAGGGGATCCTGGGAAGTGCTCCAGGCAGAGAAATAACCTGCAGGAAAGGCCAGAGCTAGAGAAGAGAGTGGATATAATGAATAGTAAGAAGGGGGTGAGGCTGAAGAAGCAGGTGGGGCCTGAACATTTATCCCAATAGGAATGCACAACTGTCAAAGGGTTCTAAGCAGACTAAGGACATGAATGGATGAATGAATAAACAAAAATGTGGTCTACATAGACAATGGAGTATTATTCCGCCATGAAAAGGAAGGAAATTCTGACACAGCCTACAACGTGGAGGAACCTTGAGGACGTTATGCTAGAAGAAATGATCTACTCACAAAAAAGACAAATATGGTATGATTACACCTACATGAGGTACGCAGAGTAATCAAACTCATAGAAACAGAGAGTAGAATGGTGGTTGCCAGGAGCTGAGGGAAAGGGGGAATGGGGAGATGTTGTCCCATGGGTACAGAGTTTCAGTTTTGCAAGATGAGAAGAGTTCTGGAGATTAGATGCGCAACAACGTAAGTGTACTTCCCACTGCTGAAACTATATACTTTAAAATGGTTACAGTGATAAATTTTAGGTTATGGATATTTTGCCGCAATTAAAAAAAATCCCAACACAGTAATCACAAAGAGAGAGAGAGAGAGAGACAGAAAGCACTATGGCTGTAGTGTAGTGATTGGATTTGGAAGGCAAGACTAGAAGCCACTGACCAGTTAGAAGCTGCTGAAGTAACTGAGGCAGGAGGGGACGGTTGCCTGGCCTGGGCAAGTGGCGGTGTGCATAAGTGAAGTGTGTGACTTCTAGGGGAGCCAACGTGGGAAAGAGCCAGGCTGCTGCGGCATGGGTGCTGGCTTGGGCAACGGGGTAGAAAGCATGCATGGTATCACCTGCACGATAGGGTGAACACGAGGAGGTGGAGTCAGGGAGCGGAGAAGATGGTAGGGTACGTAGCATTAGAAGCTCTGGTCGGACATCAAACTGCTGATGTTTGCTAGGCGGTTGGATGTAGAGACTCAAGCCTCTGCTGAAAAGTCAGGGCTGGAGATACAGATCTGTAAGCCACTAGTGCTTAGAAAGGTGGTATTTGAGACCCTCGGAGTGAAAGAAATAGCTCAGGGACGTTGGCCTCGGATGCAGACTCAACAATGAGAGCTGGAAAGAGGGAGAGACGCCTGTGAAGGAGACTAAGAAGGGAAAGCCAAAGTTGTAAGGAAAAATTGCAGAGCCAGAAGTCCAAGGGAAGAGGTTATTTTACTAATGTTACAGAGATCCGTCAAGGAAAATGCATAATCTCGTCACGCAATTTATACTTCTAGATTGACATAGAAGTGAAGATGCACAAGAAGCTTAATAATATGAGAGTAAGAGACACTTGCAAATACATAGCTTTGTCAAATATTAGATGACTGCATTCTTAGTCCCCACCTCTTAGAAAAAATGAAATGGTAATATTACTTCACAGGATTATCATGAAAAAAATGAGATCAAGGCATCATGTAAACTGAAAGGTGTTATACTGACAGATATGTCTATCTGTTATGGGATAGGACCACTTTTGAGCACAGTGTGGCTGGATTCAGACTAGTGCCAGAAGTGTACATAAGTTGAAGGTCAGGGTGAAAAAGACAGCCAGGAAAACTTGTAGATGAAGTCAGAGGAAGCCGCTGAACAGAAACTAGACAATCATATAGGAATGCATGAATAGTGAAGAGTTAGGCAAGGTGTAAAACCCACACACAGTGAACAAAACAAGGAAACAGCGGGGGATTGAGTGTAGAACAGATATGAGGCACCATCTGTCTCCAAGAACGCTTAGGAAACAGGCGCTGCTCAGCCTCAGCCAGTGAGCTGTGTGGTAGGTGTAGATACGCAGTCCTTCTTTCGTGCCTCCTTCCATAATACATTTGTAGTGGCTGAGAATGGATTCCCTAGTGTGAATACAGGCTCTGTAGGAGATATCAGGAAAAGGGAACATAACTGGAAACCACACTGATGGAGGAGTGTAAAGATCCTGACACAGAAATTTAGTAACATGTACATTACATGTGTGTTCCTGTTAAATGGCTCTTAGTGCTTTCCTGTTTGGGATAGCGAAACTAAGCACAGGCAAAGGACTGGGCCCATCTGAAAACAGAGAGATAAGAATATATCTATATCTATAATTTTCATGCTCGTTATTTGTATCCACTGTAAAATACTATGGGATGCTTGGATATAGAAGAAAGGATATGTCTAAAGAGTTGGTTGCAAGACCTTGAAAATTTAGAGACACAGATTAGGAAAAGTGGAAGATGTCCAAGAAGTGGCTTAAAGATGCTTTTAATTAAAATGGGGTATAAAAATACTTTCAGAATAATAGCAAGAATGATAGTGTTGGGGAGCTGCTTTCTACTCCTCACTTTTCAAGATGTCATTGATTTTAAAGCATCCTATGTAGTCTCACCCAGATCATCAGGTCAGAAAGCGGTTTCTCACCAGTATATAGATAATCTTTAGAAAGAAAGCTTCTAGGACATAACATCCATCCTTTATAACACATGTTGACAATAAAAATGTTCAATAGTTAGATGATGGTGAGGTTGCATTCCGGATCCTATTCACTTCCCATTTCTAATAGCCCCTTTGTATTAACTGCAAGGTTTTTAATTCTTGCTATCAAAAACAAGTCGACTGTTACTTTCATTGCAACTGGATGTTTCAAACCATCATCCTGACGACAAATGAATGGCCTGCATGCTGCACTTAGAGGCACCTTGCATATTTCAGAGAGAAGGATAGAAATATATCTTATGGTGGAAAATAGAATGGTGAGATTTATACATAAAATCCAAGACTACACTACCCCTATTTTATTATTATTTTTAAGCTACACACAATCTTCAGGAGTTTCCTGTCAAGATAGGAACTTTACATTGTAAAACTAGAAAAATATGTGCATGTGACATTCAATTATAAAGCACTGGGACTTTAAATAAATATGAAGCACTGGTACAAGAAGAACAGAGGTTTTTTTTCCAGGCCATTACCTTGAAAGGCCATAAATTTACTCCCGTGATGTCATAGTGCAAACACTTTTGAATTATTGATCAGCCTTTAAAAAATTCAAACTTCTGTTATGCTGGATACTGTTGCATTCTAGTGAGCACCTCTCCTATTTCTGATATTTCTGGAGTCATCACCACCTATAATCTGTGGCCATGACCTGTAGGTTTGGGATTTGGCTGGTAAGGAGGAGTCACTGCATATGTTAAAATAGCTTTAGAAATAGATTTCCACCTTCAGCCCCTGAAGGATCTGCTGTTGTGATTCGTTCTTTCATTCTATACATTAAATGATGTGAGTGGATGAAATTAGCAGCTGTGCTACAAAGTTTTCTTCTTGCCCAAGGTCAGCTTTCAGGGTTCACCAGGAGAGCATCACAGGATTGGGCAAAGTGAACTCTGTAGCACCTGTTGGGGGCGCTGGAGCACCCTTTCCAAGGGGAAAGGCCAGCATTTCCCACGTTGTTGGGCATGGCAGACAGAGAGCCAGGAAGGGCTGCAGGGAAACAGGGCAGGATGTGGGGAGAGCCAACTAATCCCTTCCCTTTAGTCTGTTGTGACCTGGTCTCCACCACCAAACACTTTCTCGGGCTTTCTGACTCACAGCTTGGTAATATCAGGGAGGAAAGCACTTGCCAAACTGAGCAGATCAGCTGCTTCCCACTTAACTGTTTCATCTACTGCTTTTTCAGGACGTGTTTGGATATGAGAAGGAATAGAAATGCCATTGTGAAAATGGTGTCTTTGTTGGGAAAAAAGCTCTAATATTTAAAAAAAAATAGGCTTTGGTTTCTTTGTTCCATTTTGTTAAAGACTGTCAACAGAAAAATAAAAATTTATTTTCCCTCAGAAATGAGTAACTATTAATTTACAAAGCCCGTAATCACCTCTCTTAGTCTACGAGAAAATCATGCAATAACAATAATTAACATAATAATAACAATTAACATTTACTTCATATGACAACTGTATAAAGTAAGTCCTATGATGTCCATTGTACAGACGAGGAAACAAGCTCGAGGAGGGTAAGTAATGTGCCCAAGCCTTACAGCTAGTATGTGGCAGGGTCAGGATTTAAACTGAGTGACTGGGGTCATGAATCAGTGCTCTTAACTGCTATGTGACACTCAGAGAGTTCCTAAAAAGCAGGAAGAAAATTCTTACCTTGTCATAGGCAACAAGGTATAGTTGTATATGAAACTGTACTTTTTACCTAATTTTCCAGTGTGAAACGTGGGGAATTAAAAAGTACTCAGAGTCTGCAAACTCGTTTACTGTTATGACTGGTTCTAGGCAAAGAAAATGCTTTATGGGTTTAAACAAGTCAAATTCATGAACGATTCTGTTTTGGGAAAACTAGCTGGTGGCTTGTATTCATAATATCGCTTCTCTACAATGAAAGACACAGCAATGGAGCTGTGTGAAGACTTTTTTTTTCCCTTAGGAAAAGGGAATTCAGTTGAAGGTGAAACATATCCCTGGGGTGAACTGAGAAAGAAATCTGGAGAAATCTGAGAGGAACCCAGTGGAATTTGGTTTCCACAATTCTCATATTTAACCATGAAATTAAAATTAGGTGCAGGGCTAGATTTTCATGGCCTCCTGCAGGTTAGTCAGCAAGTTGCAAAGAGTTCACACGCTCTTCTTTCTATTCCTTTAAACATTTCAATGTCTGCGGGACCCGAGAGTTTCGGCTATTGAGTAAACTTAACCTTGTATTAAATAATGAAGTAAAAACAATTAAGAGTTGACTCCGAAGAAAGACAGGAAATATGGTGAATGTGGGTAAGGACATTACAAAGTTTGCCAACAAAACCAAATTTCTAAAACATGACGATTTGCTAAAATTATTGTAAGTAACTCAGGGGAGAAAGCTAGACATCCACAGTGAATTATTTTTCATTTTATCCCCTTCAATTCAGAGTTCCATCCAGCTGTTGCAGCCTCATGCAGCTCGTAGAAGAATTCTTAAGCATAATGATTGAAAAAGTAAACTAAGATTTAAATGGTCAAGATACAAATACACAGAGAGGACATTATAATGCAATGTTTATTAAACTAAATTGAAAAAAATTATTATTTTATTTTTTAAAAATTACTCCATTTCAGTACACAAAAGGAATGGTCACAGTAAAACAAAAGTAATATTTCTAAAATGTTCTTTTATCATCTGTAGTTCTGCATGCATTTTAGCCTTTGATGCCTGTCTCTACCACCATAACCAACACAGAGGGGTTCAAAAGAAAATTGTGACTGAAACTATACTCTAGAGATGGGATTCAGGAAAACTGAAAACAAGCAAACCAGTACCAACGACCAGTAAAAGTGTTGCTCTTGATATTTATAGACCATATTTACAAAAGTCAAGTTAAACCAACTGGTCATTATGTACATGCATTAATATTAGACCTGTACATTTATATACTTATGTGTATTTGTATTATCAAGTAAAAAGATAAGTTTTAAATTATTTATGAAAAATATATAAAATGTGAGTGATACATACTTCCATTCGAGTGCTTGTTCAAAACTCAGTGCTTAATAGTATTTGGAAAAAATCCAAAATATATCCTGATGGGAGATATTAAAAGTGAAAAAGATAAGGGAATCATGAGTGTTAAATATGATTCTAATAAGTGGGGAAGGTGGACAGAAAGAAGATATACAGCTAGGCAGGAATCACACAGGATAAGCCAGAGGAAGAATCAGAAATGAAAGACGTACAGTTTTGCCCATCGATGTCCTGTGAAACTGAACAGAACGAAGGGGCTTTCAGGATAAGGTAAGTTCATGCCATCATCAGCCAACGCAGAACCGACCTCCTTCTAGAGTTTCGTTAGAAAGCACGCCTTGGACTTTTAGCCTACAGTTAAGCTGCAACGTCAGTTCCTTATTTGGCTTCCGTTAAGAGGAAAAGGGTGCCATGTGCCATACAATGACCTCACCCACTTCAGCAGGGATCTGCCTTGCTCAGGTAACACTGGATGACATCAGCCGTCCTCCCAAACACAAGCTGGGTTGGAATTCTCGCACCTCAAGATTTTTCTTTCTCTGAGGACAGAAGTCCATAGGGATTGGGGCAACTCACCCCGGTGCACAGGGCCCCCACATCTCCGCAGTGTGCTTCCCAGCCATTTCCGTCAGGGGTGTGGGGTGGTGGCCGCGGCCAAGCTGCTAGTTGAGGCAGGGGCAGCAGAGGGTCCTGCAGGGGTTTTTCCTCGTGTATTGCACGGCCTTGCCCACCTGCACCTTGGCCTGGCCGGTGTAGTCGAGGGTCTTCAGCACGTTGAGCTCGATGACGTTCAGGGTGTCGGCCTGCTCCTCCACCAGCACCGCCATCTGCAAGAAGAGCTCATGCACGTCGCGGATGCGGCTCTCCAGCCGCAGCAGCTCGCGGTGGCGGCTCTCGATCTCGTTGAGGGCCGCCCGCGCGCCCTTCACGTCGGCCAGCAAGTTCTCGGAGAACACGTCCCACTTGCCCTGCTCGAACATGTCCTCGATCTGGTCGCCGGAGACGTCCTTGCCCATGATCTCCAGCTGGCGCTGGATGCGGATCTTGCAGTTGTCGCGCTGCATCATCTCCGCCTGGTTGTACTCGTACATGGCGCGCTGGAAGGTGCGCGTGAGCGCGCTGTAGTGCGCGCGCGAGATGCGCGCCACCGCCGAGTGCGCGCCGTGCTGGGCCTCGGCCTTCTCGCTCAGGGCCTTCATGGCGCACAGCTTGCGGTGGATGTTCTCGCCCCGGGCCTTGATGTCCTTGGCGATCGAGTTGGTGTCCCGCTTGATGCTGCTGAGGCGCCGCATGGACGTGAGGAAGCGGGCGTTCTGCTTCCCCAGCCGCTTCACGTCGGTCAGCAGCTGCTGGTTTTCATCCTGAAGGTCCTGGATGTCTCGGTACAAGGACTCCAGGATGTGGTCCGTCTCGAACATGATGTCCTCATGGGGCGGGTCATATTCATCGTCCCCGTCTGGGAACTGCTGGTCATAGTTCTTGGTTGCCTCCAGAAATTCGGCCAGCCGGTCCTTCATTTTGCCTGCAAGTAGAAATGGGGGTTAAATTCCTCCAGCAGAGTCCAATATTTGCATTGAGAGAACCAAAGCTTAAAATAAAGAAACGTTCTGCACAGCATTTCCAATTCTTTATTCCTGGGTGTAGGTAACAAACACACTAAAGGAGCTAAATATTCTCTGACATTCTGCTTACAAGTAAAAGACTAATATGGCAGAAGGCATGAACACAGTCGTACTTTATAGCCCATAAAGCATGTGCAGTTCATTATTACTAGTGCCCAGAACTCAATCAGCAATTTACAATTTTAGGTTGCATTGAGAACCAATCACTTTTTCTTGCTTTATGTTTTCCAGTGATGGCAAATCAAAACATACAGAGAACAAGGAAAAATAAGAAGACAAGATATGGAAGGATAAAAAAATTTAAATAAGGACAATCAATGTTAGTTACAAGACTGTGGGGCCTTTTGTTTTGTTTGTTTGGTTTTGGTTTTTTGTTGTGGGGGGGGGCGGTTGGGTCTATTTCAGCACCAGTGAGTATCCCCAACCCCATACATCATAACAATTCTTAAAAATAGGTACCATATAAATTATGATTTAAACTTTTTTCTCTTAAAAATGTTATAAAACTAAAACATGCTTGAGTACAACAACAAAATAAAGACAAAAATCTAATAACGAAGTACAGAATTTGGAAGTTGACATTTCCTTGCTCCTCTATTCATTATCACTGATATATACTTCAGTTTGAGTGATTGGGAGAAAAAAAATCTGAGAATATATTCTGATGGAAAATATTAAAAGTGAAAGAGATAGGAAGTAGTTAAATGTTTAATGTGATATTAACAAGTAGGAGAGGTGAGTAGAAAGAAGATAGACATCTAGACAGCAATCACATAGCATCACCAGATAGATGAAGAGTAGGAAATGAAAGAAATTCAGTTTTTCCCAAGGTCCTTAGTGGTAAGCATCATTAATGCAACTACTTTAAATTTTTTTATATGGAAAATCTCAATCATACAGAACCCTAGTAACAATAATATAACAACACACCTCAATTTGACCGTCACATAGTAGTGATATTTGCCACTTTAAATGGCTTTTTGAAACAAGTCAGCAGGTCAAGCAGAATTTCCACGTTTTCATAGAGTGGTTCTGATTATTTTTCTATTTAGCAAGGTAAAATAATGTTCTCTATGTCCATATTTTTTCCAGGAAGTAAAAAATTTACTTTTTAGTTAAATGTATATATGCCACAATAATGAACATTTTCCTCTCATGCACAAGATTTTGTGGCTAGAGAGTTTTTCTCTCTACTGTATAATCTGCAGAAACGAAGGAAAATATAGTAGCATGTAATGTATACTCCATCTATAGAGCATCTTGATCTCAAATTAAAACCTTCTCTCAAGTTGAAGTAATGAATTTTATTTCACCATGGAATCCTGACAAGTTGGATTTAGTGATAAATGGGAAAAGGGTGAAACAGTAATTGTAGCCTCTCATCTGCCATGAGCATTATTTACACAAATTAAGCAGAAGTTTTATTCCAAGATGATGATTTTTAATACAACATGTTATCCTGTTTAAAATGCCATTTCTGCTATCTGGTGACAGAAGTCAATACTGGATCTTCCCAATGATAGGGGAGTGACTCTTCCAGAGGCAGAACTGAGAGGCAGAAAAAAGACCCAGGCTGAACCAAGACTATGCCATCCACTTGCCTGAATTTCCTAATATCCAAATATTTCCTCACTTTGAACAAAATTGGAAGACAAACCACAAACTAGGGGAAATTGCAACATATGGCAGGTAGTGGGTTAACGTACTTAATATATTAAAACCTTCTGCCATAACCAAACAAAACAAAACCACTTGCCCAGACAAAGAAAATGAAAAGGCAACTCATACATGAAGACATAGAAATGCTAAAGAACGAAAGAGAGGCTGATATGTACCAGGTGCTCACTGTTAGACAAGTTTTCTAGGCACTTGTCACATGATCCTCTCTTCAGTCTTCAAACAGCTCCCATGAAGTAAGTGCTGTCATTATCAGAGGTGGTAAATGAGTGTAGGGAGATTAAGAAACCTACCCATAGGTGCCAGGAAGTGAACAATTGGGCCCCACGGGAGCCCCACTTAACCACTACACTAAACTTCTTCAGGAAATATATAAAAGTGAATCAGGAAGGACTTCACTATTAAACAAGGAAATGCAAATTAAGCCACTGAGATTTTTTCCCCCACCAAGTTGGCAAGATTAAAGAAAATAAAAATAAAGATGCTTAAAAACTGGTGAGGATTCTGGGAACTCTGAAAAATGCTGGCGGGAGAGCAAATTGATGGAATCTTTCTGGGGGGGAGGTTAGCGATTATGTATCAAAAGCTTTTAAAATGTGTATTTGTTTTGTCACATGTACATTTATTCTAAGGCTATATGTGAAGCTCATTGCTGCAAGTACTTCCATCACCATGCTGTTTTTACAGAAATTCAGAAATATTTTAAATGTGTAAAAATGAGAGATTGGCTGCTTAACAATGGCAGTTCAGAAGGCTGTCTAGTGGTATGGAAGTGTAAATCCCATCTCAGGTAGACAAGGGAGGTAAAGGGAAGAGCATATGTGCTATAGCACACACACATCCTGAAACAAAGACTTGAATAATACACATCAAAATGTTAATAGTTGTTTTCTTTGAATTGTGAAATTATAAAAGATTTTAATTACTCCCTTATGCTTTTCTGTATTTTCAAAAATTTTTATGATGCCCACATAGATTTTATAATTAAATAAAATCCCACGAAACTATAAATATTATTTGCTTAAAGGACTAATTCCTTCAGGTCCTTCTTTAAGACCTATGCATTGTAATCGGTTAACACCTGATGTGACCTGGGAAAAGTGCTTTGGATAGCTAGTATGGAGTTGAGCTGTATCTATCTGTTTAAGTTAGTATCCAATATAGTCTACTGTGCAACAGGTAGATGGTACAGAGAATAGATGAATTTTGATGAACAAGGTAATAATAGGTGTCATTCTCGATTTCTTGCCAAGAATTGGGTGGCACTACAGTACAAGGTAATTGGGTGGTTAAGGTAAAGTGCCACACACCACAACATCAGGAATCTGTCTGTTGGTTTCCCACTAGTCCTAGACAGTTCCTCTGCTCTGTATTACTAAACTAAAGCCATGAAAAAGCTACTGGGGGTGGGGGGTGGGGGAATCATCTCATTCATAATATAAGGAGAAAAATACACTTCGATCATACAGAAAAAGGCCTTAGAGGAAAATGTTCAGAGACAGTCATTCCTTCTCAAGACCTGAAAACCATAAAGGCATGAATCCTAAATCAAGTGAAGGCCTAAGTTCATCTGAACACTGAAGTTCATAATCAAGTAAGGAGACAGGAAGGAACAGTGTGGGGAATTAATGATTCTCTATGGGGGTATAGACAAGAAGGTGGTCTTTACCTTGCCTTCCTGCCCACCTGGCCTGGCCCAACTCACCCCAGATGAGTTGGTCCCACTGACCCAGAGGTCTTCTGCCAGGGAGCAAGCATTAGGCAAATGACAATAGAAAGTCAACCAAAACCAAGAAACCATCAAAATCGTATCAGAGAACACAGGCAGAAACCTCTTTGACATCGCCCATAGCAACCTCTTACCAGATATGTCCCCTGAGGCAGGGGAAACAAAAGCAACGATAAACTATTGGGATTTCATAAAAATAAAAGTCTTCTGCACAGCAAAGGAAAGAAACAACAAAACTAGAAGGCAACCCTCAGAAGGAGAGAAGATATTTGGAAATAATAACCCTGATAAAGGGTTAGTATCCAAAATACCCAAAGAACTGAAAACTGAACACCCCCCTCAAAAATAATCCAGTTTAAAATGGGCAGAAGATATGAATAAACATTTTTCCAAAGAAGACATACAGATGGTTAATAGACACATGGAAAGATACTAATCACTCATCAGTAAGGAAATATAAATCAAAACTACAATGAGATATCACCTCACATTAGTCAGAATGGCCAAAAGTAACAATACAACAGGTATTGGCGGGCATGCAGAGAAAGGGGAACTCTCTTACACTGTTGGTGGGAATGCAAACTGGTGCAGTCACTTTGGAAAACAGTATGGATGTTCCTGAAAAAAAGTTAAAAATAGAACTGCCCTCTGATCCAGCAATTGCACTACTAGGTATTTACCCAAAGAATGCAAAAACACTGATTTGAAGGGATACATGTACCCCAATGTTTATAGCAGCCAAATCATGGCAAGAGCCCAAGTATCCATTGACTGATGAGTAGATAAAGAAAATGTGGCCTATATACATAATGGAGTATTACTCAGCCTTCAAAAAGAATGAAATCTTGCCATTTGCAACCGTGAATGGAGCTAGAGAGCATTATGCTAAGCAAAACAAATCAGAGAAAAACAAATATCATGTTATTTTACTCACATGTGAAATTTAAGAAACAAAATAGATGAACATGGGGGTGGGGGGAAGAAAGAGGCAAACCAGGAAACAGATTCTTAACGACAGACAAACGGAAGGTGGGCAGGGGGATGGGTATAATGGGTGATGAGTACTAAGGAGGGCACTTGTTGTGATGAGCAGTGGGTGGTAAACATAAGTGATGAACCACTAAGTTCTACACCTGAAACTAATATTACACTGAGTCAGTATGTTAACTGACTCTAATTTAAATAAAAACTTGGAAAAATTAAAAAGAAGAAAGAATTTAAAAAAAGGAAAAGAGAGAAAAATATCAACCAAGAAGCTATTTCTAAGAATGTCCTCCAAAAGGTCAAAATGGATTCCTTGCTATAGTTATCCCAAAATATAGGAGCGGGCACAGAAGGAACATGAAACTAACCTACACATCCAGTGGCTTGATTCTGTACTGTGAAACCCTAAAAAGGAAACTATGGAAAACAAGAAGGAAAAAAATCAAACAATTCTATTGACTGTCCTATCTCACTGTGATAAAGAATAATGTAACAAATGTTAGTAAACTGTATTCATAAAGTTGCTAAAATAATGCTAAAATGTGCTTTGATTCACACAGAGATGAAGAATTCAAAAGAAATTTTATGAACAACAACCAGAAATCTGCTCTGTCTTCTAATTTTCTTCTCAGGCATGCATATCATCTGTCTGGAGAAGAAGATCCCACAGAGAAGCAAGGGGAAGGGGAAGTTTCCTAAGCCTTCTTTTATCAGGCAGTTAGACAGAATTTATGTACAAAAATATATAGGAACAGAGAAATGATAGTAGCTCAATAGTTCTCAGACTTTAGGAAGAGAATTTTCTGGAGAACCGCAAACACTACAGATGCCTGGACCCCTAGAGTTTCTGACTCAGTACATCTAGGATAATCTCCAGGTGATTCCAGTGTACACCCACACTTGTGACCCATTCCGTAATTATCATGGCAGTTTTTTATTCGTAAGCATAATGTAGTTCTGGACAACTTACAATAGCAGGTTGGGGGCAATCTTGATGAACAAACTTGATAGGGAAAGATTCTGAAAGATGGGAAATGAAAAATTCAGAAGGCAGGTCTGTGCATACCTTAGAAGGTCAACAAGTGAGGGTTATAATACATACACAGTCCATATACTGGATGCTACAAAGAACAACTATGGAAGTTCCTACTTGCTTGTAAGGAAACCAGTTGTAAACACAACACATGGTCATATTTCTAATCGTAAAAGAAAAACTTTATGCCTACTTATTCTAAGGGGAACAAGAACAAAACTGTTCATACATGGTTATAGGCTAAATTGTATAACCCACTCAAATTCATATATTGAAGCCTTGACTCCTGCACCTCAGAATGCAACTGTATTTGGAGATAAGACCTTTAAAGAGGGAATCAATTTAAAATGTCTTTATAGGGATACAGGAGTGCTGATGCATAGGGGCACATGTATCCCGATGTTCACAACAGCACTCTCAACAATAGCCAAAACATGGAAAGAGCCTAAGTGTCCATCAACTGACGAATGGATCAAGAAGATGTGGTTTATCTATACAACGGAATACTACATGGCAATGAGAAAGAATGAAATCTGGCCATGTGTAGCAACATGGATGAAACCCGAGGGTGTTATGCTGAGCGAATTAAGTCAGAGAAGGACAAATACCATATGTTTGCACGTATAGGAGGATTAGGAGGAACTTAACGGAGGACCATGGGGGAGAAAAAGGGGAAAAATAGTGGGGGAGAGGGAGGGAGGCAAACCATGAGAGACTCTTGAATGTCTCGAACAAACTGAGGCAGATGGGTGTGGGGGGGAGGAGGGAAAGGGGGGTGAGGGGCATGAAGGAGGGCACTTGTGGGGATGAGCACTGGATGTTATATGGAAACCAACTTGACAATAAACTATTAAAAAATAAATAAATAAAAGCTCTTTATAGGGGTGCCTGGGGGGCTCTGTGAGTTAAGCATCCAACTTCAGTTCAGATCATGATCTCATAGTTTGTGAATTCGAGCCCTGCACTGGGCTCTGTGCTGACAGCTCGGAGCCTGGAGCCTGCTTCAGATTCTGTGCCTCCCTCTTTCTCTGCCCCTCCCCTGCTTGCTTGCTCTCTCTCTCTCAAAAATAAATAAACATTAAAAAAAATTTAAAGGTCTTTATGTAATCTATAAATTATTATACATTAAGCAAATTTGCCTATTACCAGAAAACAAAACCTTTCCTTGTTTCACAGCTATATGTTGAAGTATCTTTACAAGTAGTGAGAAACTTCAAACATGGGGATACACAATTCCATGCAGGGCAATGTACCAATCATGTGAGGTTTATTATGAAGATCAACTTGGTAGATTTCAGGAGGGGAACAAATCCAAAAGCGCAGAAGGGACTTCCTTTCTGTATTTATGACAAAGAAATGTTTTAGACTTTATTTTTCTTTACTTGAGTTCAGAAAGTTTAGGATTGTTGCTTCAGTAGAAACTAAAAAAACACATTCAGAGAGAGAGGCGCATATAAACACATAGGCTTTGTATAAAGTTATCAGCTTTTAATGAGATTAAAAAGATCCTGCCCCAAGATAGATGCTCCAAATGAGGACTTTTGAGTAATGACTCCTTACTGCAATAATGAAGTGGCCATGTTCTGATTTTCAGATTGTATAATCTAGATCTCCAATGTCCTGATTTTAGAGCAATTTTTTAAGTCTTGTAAACATAAAGTGATGATTACCAATCAGATGTGTCTTCAGGCCCAGGCTCACCACCGGTCCACAAGGTGCCTTCATGAGCCTTTGTGGAGGGACCACATGACATCCTTGTGAATGCTGGAAGAGTGCCCCTCTCTCTGGGTGATGCCACCCTACACCAGGGCACAGTCTCTGGTGAACGGGGCTTGGGATGGATTTCCAGTCTCTCTCATCTTTGTGGCGAATCACCCGGGTACTGGGCACAGTCTGCACAGCCCTGTGTGGTTGCTCTGAATACTCCTTTCTTGGCCACCTCATCCAGTCCTTCCTGCCCAGTCAGCATGGCAGACGTCTGGTGGGGCCAGGAAGTCCCATAGGTCCTATGTCATAGCAAGTTAGCAGTTACCTTTCCAGACACACCATAGGAACACAACTCTTAACTGACAACAGGAGTACTTTCCCAAACAGGTTGATTCAGATCCACAAATAATCTCACTCAAATGAGTAAAACCTGGTATTCTGTTCTATTTCTTGATTTGAAAAAATGGCACATCTAAGAGGTAAAAATCATGCTCTCAACTTCTGAAAATTATAGGCTAAATTAGAAAGAGTTCCTAAAAGGTCTTATCTTTTTGCTGCTGCTCTAAAACAAAAACAAAAATTGGGTTAGATCCAAAGTGCACTGGCAAGAACACATTTAATTGTTTAATTTCTTGGGGTTCACTCAAAGCACAATTTGAGAGTCTGAGGAGTGGTAGTCAAGATGGATCACAATTATAAAACTCTGAGGCTAGAAGAAATAATAATAAATATCTTGTTTCCTCTCTGAAACAAAGCCAAGAGTTTTTCCAAAGCATTTTGGGAGAACCTAACCTAAAAGAGCAGATAGTCTCTACTTTTCAATCACTCTACTCATTTGATGCTCCCTGAAACCTTTACTTTTCAGTTCCCTCAATCAGACTTTTTGGCCAATGTCTGCAGAGGACAGTCTGAGAAGCATGGGCAATAAACAGCCAGTGCACAGGTGGATCTTACTTACAGCAATCTGCTTTCAGTTGCATTCTGAAGATATGCACTATAAATCAAAGCAGCTACTCCTGTATTCAAGTCCATACATTGTGCTCTATAGCTAACATTTATCAGGTATTTGTAGAGTGCCCAACACAGCACAAAGCACCGTGCAATCCCTTTGAGGCCCTGTCGTCATCCCCGTTTTACAGGTGAGGAAACTTGAGGCCTAATGAGTTAAGCAATTTGCCTAAAGTCACAAATTTAATAAACACGGAGCTGAGGCCTGAATCTAGAAAATGTGACTTGAAAGCCCATCTATAAACCACAAAGCTACACTAGCTTCTTTTTCCAGAGACTCCCGATGAATGCTTTGAAGTCTTTAATCTTCTAGGGAACTATTTCCTGTCTTCATGCATTTGAACTGCTATCACATACCACAAATGGGGGATTATAAACAACAGAAATTTATTTCTCACAGCTCTGGACGCTGGAAGTCTGAGACCAGGGCGCCAGCAAGGCGCCTGGTGGTGTCTGGTGGGGCCTGCTGCCTGGTCCATAAATGGTTCATAAATGGTTGTCTTCTTGCTGTGTCCTCCTCACAGTATAGTAGGGCCAAGCACACTCTCTGGGGCCTCTTTTATAAGGGCAGTAATCCCATTCATGAAGACCTCAACTTCATGACCTAATTTCCTTCCAAAGACCCACTGGGGGTTAGGATTTCAACATGTGAATTTTGAAGGACACAGGCATTCAGACCATATCCCCTTCCCCAATTGAGATTTTATATCTGCAACAATTATCAACATCTAATAACCTAGATCTGAATGAACCCATGAAAATCTTTTCACCATTAGAACCATTCCCTTCTTTCTCATAATAATTTCCTTACATCAAGAGTTTCCCCAATAACATTGCAATGTTTTGGCTATTAGAGCCTCTGTTGTTACTCTATCAGGTAGGAGTAACTCATCACAACTTGCCAAAAGTCCACAGAGGTAACATTTGTAGATAATTATCTTGTAACAGATTCACTGTAGTTAGGACTGACCCAAGTGCTTGAAATCACAAAGCACTGATACTTGGAAATAGAAGTTTTACAGTAAGGAGCATGAAAGTGATAAAAGAGGAAAGGTTAATGAATGGGTTTGGTAAGGGGGAGAGAAAAGAGAAGAGCACTCCGGGATGAAGGTTCAAACTATCTATACAAGTTTTTCCACTCTTATCTGTATTAGCATTTACAAACAAAAGCAGCTGCTGTACCCTACATCTGATTTGGCTTTGGCCCTGGAATGTTGACCAAACTTGTGGCTAGGAAAGACAGAAGAAATCTATGTAGGAAGAAAACATCAAGGAGAAAAAATGTTGAGTCCAATATAATTTTGATTAAATTTTAATGTTCATAACTATTCCATGGGTTTTTTTAAAAAAAGGGAAATCAATCAAGTTTTCAAGAATCATTAATAACCTTTTCTTTCCCAACCCATCGTGCCAGTTAAGGACAATCTCACAGAATTTTTATATGTTTTTTTTTTTTAATGTTCTCTTTCTCTTAGACAAAGTCCTGTGAACCACTGATTCTAATCCTGTTAGCTGTTTACTCCTCTTCAACTTTTCAAGGAAACAAATTACTATTTTTAGCTGACAGTTTTTACATGAGGGCAGAAAAACCTCAGTTATGCAACATTATCAATGTGGGTTTTTCCATGTAAGTGACATTTACTTACCTGAAGCTTCTCCCTTCAAATGTCAAAGGTGTTCACTCATTTTTTGTTGGAAATCTTCTTCTAAAATGTATTGATCGGGGTACCTGAGTGGCTCAGTCCACTGACTTCAGCCTGGGTCATGACCTCAGTCTGTGGGTTTAAGCCCTTCGTCTAGCTCTGTGCTGACTGCTCAGACCCCAGAGCCAGTTTGAGATTCTGTGTTTCCCTCTCTCTCTGCCTCTACCCCACTTGCTCTCTGTCTCTCTCAAAATTAAATAAACATTTAAAAAAGTGCATTGATGTATTTTATTCCTTGAAGAGAGGACACCTGGACATAAATTATTGATGACGCAGACTGTCATCATTAACATCTTTGAACCCTGTGGTGATACACTTTCATTTGTTTCCAAATGTTTCTCTTGTCTCAGGGTTAAAATGTCAAACCTTTCCTCATATTTCCATATATATATGTACTGCTACTGCAATTCCTCACTCCCTTTAAAGTTTGTAACAGAAATTTGGTAAGAAATTAGATAAAAGCCAAGCATTTAGCAATGGTAGGCTACACGTGGGTCAGCAGCCCCTGGAATCAAAACTACGAAGTAAGGCAAGGAAGGAAAAACTAACGTCAGTGACAAACTGAGTGTCCAATATGAGCAGACAACTGATACACAATCCATCAACAATCTTCACAATAACTCCGTGAGGAAGGTAACAAAATTTTCAGTTGACTAATAACTGGTTCCCAGAAAAGTTAAGTTCCTTATTCAACTCATCCCATCAGTGAGAAGGCTGATTTAAGCCCACATCTGTCCAGATCCTATGCTCATGTTCTGTCCACTCAATCCTATGCCGAAGCTATGTGAAAATAAAGGAAGGGAAGGGGGAAAAAAAGATAAAAACAGAGAGGGAAGCAAACCATAAGAGACTCAAATACAGAGAACAAACTGAAGGCTGCTGGAAGGGAGGGTGGATACAGGGGTGGGTTAAATGGGTGATGGGCATTAAGGATGAGCACTGGGTATCATATGTAAGAGATGGATCACTGGGCTCTACTCCTGAGGCCAAGATTACACTGTATGTTAACTAACTTGAATTTACATAAATCAATAAAAAGGGGTGGAGGGTATGCGGTATAACTGTTAAGAAGAAATTTTGTCATCACTCTGACATTTTCTTCCCTGTAGACATTTCTCTCCACCTCCGCCAGCCAAGAGGCACGGAGTTGCTTATCCAATTGGTGAATCTGGAAGGAGAAATTGCCCATGGTAGCCCAGCCTTTCCTTCCTTCTTCCTGTTGAAAATCAGCTTACCACTGAGAACTAGTGTTCTCCTCTGCTCTGCTCCTGGGTGGGAATGTAGAGGTCAGCTGCTGGGGAGGGCAAGCCCCTCTAATTCTAGGTTCAAGGACGTAAAGCCACTTCCTCCAACCTTGTCTTTATTGGTAACAAAGGTAACACTTTGGCCTCTGAGTGCTCCTTCCTTCTATGTCCATTGGTATGGAAATCAGATGGATAAAAGGAAGCTATTGTGTCCCCTCCTCAATCAAACCCATAATTATGTCAGATAAAATCAGAGAAGCAGAAAAAGACTTTAGTGACTATCTTACACCACACCTTAGTTTTAAAGATAAGGAAAGAGAAGTTCATTATATTTAAGTAACCTACAAATAATGGTGAAGAGATGGCTGTTAGTAAGGGGGGGGGGCGGGGAACTCTTATGGAATAGACATTTCCATTTATAGCAAAAAGATTCTACAATATACAAAGAATTTTCATTAACCTGGCATATATTGGAACCTCAATAAGGAAACCTGATAAATAACTATTAATTTTACTATTTTAGTACCCCACAGTCTCTGAACTATGAAAGCATCAAATTGTTAGATTATGTCCATGTGATAACCATCCATTCACATGCTACTTTCTTGAACTGACTTCCCAAGTGTCTCATTCTGTTTCTCCAAATTTGTACATATTCTTTGTGGAGGGTTGAAACAAAAATTCACTCTACATTCTGCGCAGCTCTTCCAGTCAAGAGGTGTAGACTATTTCTCAACTCCTCGAATCTGACTGTGGCCACCGGATTTGGTTTGGCCATTGGGACATTAGCCAATATGATGATATAAGTGGCAGCTTGGAAAGCGCTGTGCAAAAGGGCTTGCCATTAGGGAGCCCCGGGGCAACACAGCAAAAACTACCTGATACAGAAACTGGTACCTAGAAGTAGCACACCACTGTAACAAAAACCTAAAGCATTCAGCATTGGCTTTGGGATTAGATGGCAGATGAAGAGCAGTGAGGTAGCTTTTAGCAAAAACTGGGAAAATGGCATGGAAAATGTTAGCGGAGGTGGGGAAGGCGATGAGGAAACTGCGCAGCAGTCAGGGGAAAGGCACCCCATGTTACAGAGCAGCAAGATGATGGGCAAAACCGCTGTCTGTGGCAGCAGAAAAGATAAAAAATGCATAGTGAATGCTGGATCCAGCTGCAAAGCTTTCCAGGCAGAAGGCTGAAAGTGTTCATTGAGTGTTTCTAGCTGCATATAAGGTTCTGCAAGGGAGATATGAGCTTAAAAAAAAAAAAAGAAGAAGAGGAAGAGGAGGAGGAGGAAGAAGAAGAAAAGAAGAGGAGGAGGGGGAGTTAGGAGGAGGAGGAGTAGATAGAGGAGGAGGAGGAGGAGATGGAGAAGGAAAAGGAGAAGAAGAAGAGGCATCTGGGTGGCTCAGTTGGCTAAGTATCCAACCTCAGCCTCAGGTCATGATCTCACAGTTTGTGAGTCTGAGCTCTATGAGCCCTGCGTTGGGCTCTGAGCTCAGAACCTGGAGCCTGCTCTGAATTCTGTGTCTCCCTCTCTCTGGCCCACCCCCGCTCTCTCTCAAAAATAAACAAACATTAAAAAATGAAAGAGAGATCTACTTAATAAGCATCATACAGAGAAAATAGAGAAGAGCCAGAATTCATGAGTTTGGAAAATAAAGCCATTTACCTCTAGACTCTTCAGCTGGAAGAAAAGATTTTTATAGTAAGGAAGTGGCCTCAGAGCAAAGACCTTTGTAAAATTTAATGTGGTGCCTAGAAGACCTTCTCAGCGGGGCGAGAGGGGCTCTGAGACTCCTAAACGTGTTACCTCATGGCAGCCTGACACTCAGCCCAAAGTAAACAGAGATCGGTCTTGAAAAAAAAAAAAAAGTGGAAGTGGTTTCAGAGGCATGGACTCCATGGGATTCTTCGGAGATCCAGAAGGTTTTAAAGAGAATTTTACTAATAAGCACAGAAGCAAGACAGAGATTATTCAGAGGAAAAGAGGTCTCTGGGTGCCTGCTTGCCTCTTTCTGTGAGCAGAAAGTAGGCTAAAGAATCTCTTTAGAAGCAGAAATGAGCCATTTCTCACGGGAAAAGAAGAATGTTTCAGAGGGTGGAGCCAAGGGCAGGGGAGAAAACAGAGATCAGTGAACTAGTCCTGAGAAGCAGAACTGGGCCTTCATCAACCACCCCCGGCCCAGGAGTGGAGGGACCTAGCGACACGGCCCCGGATAGAATTGCCGTGGAACTGCGATTGTTACATGTATCCTGTTAATGTGTTTCTGCTTTTGTTTTAATAGATTATATATTTTGATTGTCCTTTCCCTATTTAATCATTATATGTTGGATGTGTGTGCGGAAACATCCAAAGAGCTGTACCTGTGGGGTTCCATCTGTGTCCAGATTGATGCAGATCCAGCCTCTGGACTTAGAAGCTGATGCTATAATACAATGAGACTTCTGGGAATCCCAGGATGACAGGCAGCAAAGGAGAAACGTGAATCAGCTTTGCCAGAGGCAGACTACACCTGACTGTACAAAAAGGGCCACAAATTTTTAGCTGTACCTCTGAGCAGGAAGTTGTGTCTATTTCTCTACCTTTTGAATGTGGACTTGGCCATGAGACTTACTCTGACCAAGAGGACAGTAGAAATCACGATGCAAACAGAGGCTTGAAGAGCAGAGCACACAGGGGCTTGCCCCCTCTTGCTGCTGGGAACACCGAAACCACCATGTGGAGGCTCAGGCTAGCCTCCTTCCTGCAGGAGAGAGGCTGCCCCCAGGCCACCCACTACTGCCTCTATATGACTGAGCTCAGGTGAGCCAAGTGGAAGAAACACCCAGTACTTACTCTCTGCCACATACTGTTGTAGAAGCTTTATATGAATTATCTCATTTAATCCTCATGACTGTGAGAAATATACAGAATGACTTGGGGGATGATTTGTCATACTGACAAGCCACCTCTTCATTTTTTTTTCATGTCAGATGGGTAATGTGCCGACGTCGTCACAAGGTTTAAGGGTGGCACGTATACATGTCACACAATGGCGTGAACACCCAAGCATCACGCTTATGAACTACAAAAGGATCTCAAACCACCTCTTCTTTAAAGAGACCCTAAGAGAATGACATGAATCATGGATAAATAATAATTTTTAAAAAGTAAATGCTCAGGCATTTGAAATGAAAGTTTAGGGGCCCCTGGGTGGCTCAGTCAGTTAAATGTCCGATTTTGGCTCAAGTCATGATCTCATGCTTTGTGGGTTCGAGCTCTGTGTGCGGACAGCTCAGAGCCTGAAGCCTGCTTCAGATTCTGCGTCCCCTTCTCTCTCTGCTCCTCCTCCACTTGTGCTCTGTCTCTGTCTCTCAAAAATAAATAAATGTAAAAAAAATTTTTAATAAAATAAAATGAAAGTTTATGGCTATGACTGTTAAATCACAGACATAAGCAGCACAGACCAATGGACTGTCCTGAAGGTGTATGTCACCAACTTGATGATCACAACTCCCTCACCTTCTTGGATTTTAATGCAGTGAACATTTATAATATTCTGTTCATACTTTACATAGATATTAATATAAAGCATACCCAAAAAAGAGCATGTGTTTCTTAATATATCTGAGGACAGCCTTTCTTTCCTTTTGAAGACTGTGGTCATAATCATAGTAAATAGAGAGAAAAAGGATGCTTAAAAAAGATGATCTCACACGAGCAGCCTCCACAAGAAAGGGCCTGCAGAAACCATTTAGTTATGAAGTCTGCTAAGTAGGAGTTCTTGAGCAGTGGGGACAGGACAGTGCAATGAGACCAGGTACTTTTAACCTTGGCTGAGTTTCAGTCTGATAAGAGGTTCTGAGAACTTGAAGAGCCAGTTTTGAAATGGAGGTGGATGGTTTCAAGTGTATCACAAGTCTGTCGTTTAGGCTGCCGAAAAAAAAGAACACTGGGCAGACAAAACGTGCCTTCCAAACATGACTTTACTGCCATATCCCACACCTTCCCTCGTCATCCGGGACTGGACCAGAGACGTTTTCTGGTTATCATGCTACAAAGAATAAAAATTAGTGGGATGCGATCGAGGTTTCTAAGGAACATCAGAAACTGACGATGGCCCTATTAATCTCTCAGCGTGTTAAAGGAAATCAGGATACTTTTTTTCAGAATTGTAGAATCTGCTCAAAACTCCATAAACACTCAGGGAAATGTAGGCGAGTGGCCACCCACGCCTGGGTCTGGCCTGGACTGCCTCACTGCCTTCAGGATTCCCAGCAGTGAGAGAGGGCAACACCTAATTGACGAGTGGTTTTCGAAACTCTTCTTATATCACATTTCTTCTCTCCACCTTCTCTTCCCCAAGTTAGAAATATCTTCTGCATGGGATGGTGGAGAGAATTAAAAGAGATAATCCATGTATAGCTCTTCAAAGAGTGCTCTGCAGAGTAAGCTCTCTGTATACGATCTGCTATTGTCTCTTCTGTGATTTTTCATTCACTCAAAAAAACCAATGAATATTCAGTAACCATTAGTATAAACAGCGCATTTGCTGTAACACTATCAACCGTTGATTACCCATCTCACCTATAGTCATAAGTTAACATTAATACCTATCCATTACTTATTATTTGGGGTTTTAAATAATTTTTGTTCCAAATCTTTCATTGTAAAATGACTTTTTTCTGAGTATGAAAGCAACGCATGCTCTTTTTTAGAGGAAGAGAAATCAGATGATACAGAATTATTTTACACAGAAATTTAAAAATTCACATCCTCTAACGCTACTATATATAACTATATAAAATAATCAATGATAAGTCTAAAACATTTTCTCCCAGACTCTTCTCTATTTATAAGGTTGTGAGTACTTAAGAGGCAGGCTTCAGAACTGATCCTGATTTGTGACATATGGAATGGCTCCATGGTAAACCATAGGAGTCCCTGGGGTCTCTTCCCACGGGGCCCTCCCTCGGGGATACAGGGCCACAGGGAGGTCCTGCTATACTTTCTACCACCACCATTTCTGTGCAGGTGAAATCAGGAACAATGAAGACACTTGGAAAGGAGAAGGAAGTTCTAAAATGGAAGAGAATCCTCCTGTTTTTCTTTCATGTTTAAGAATCTCAAAACAGTTACCCCAATTTCACATACCCCAGAGATTGTAGAAGAGTCTTAAGGTGACTAAATCAGTCTGAGGACTGACATCTTCAGTGACCAGATTTTCTTTTGGGGAGCAGATTACGAATTTAAAAATTTTTAATGTATTTATTTATTTGTTTATTTATTCTGAGAGACAGGGCATGAGCCAGGTGGGGGTGGGGAGTGGTGCAGAGAGAGAGAGAGGAAGACACATAATCCGAATCAAGTTTTAGGCTCTGAGCTGTCAACACAGGGCTTGAACTTGTGAACCATGAGATCATGACTTAAGCGGAAGTCAGATGCTTAACTGACTCAGCCACCCAGGTGCTCCAGATTAACAATTTTAATTCAGTAAACATCCATTGAACAGCCCTCTCACGTATGTCTCAGAAAGGTAAGCCCTACTCCCCACCCCACTAGTAAAATCTTGTTCTTAGTAGTGGTGGGCTTTGTTTTGCCTTCCAGTTGGATACAGGAACATGTAGGGAAGAGGTCTTGCTCCTCAGCTCACTGATATGAGTCCTGACAGCAAACGTGGTGTGGGAGAAAGGGTACTCAGCCAACTGTCAGAGGACTTATTCCAACTTCCATCCCCAGCGGTATAAAGTTGAGCAAAACATCTCGTGACTCTGAGTGCCAGGTTCCTCACCTATAAAATCGTTATTATACTACTTATCTCGTAAGGGGCTTTGTGGGAGGAGGGGATCATTAAATGATGTAAATAATGCATGCAAAATCACTCTATAAATTTTAAACTGTTTTTACAAACATGGTATTAGGCATTATTATTTTGTACCATTGCTATGCATAGTTTATTTCACCAGGTAATTTATTCAAAATACTACAAGTACTACTCCTTAGAAAAAATGTAGAGACCACGGGATCCAAAGCGATCCTATAACACCACACAACTATTCTATTACCAGTTTCTGTATCACTCTGATTACCCAAGAGACAGAATATTAATTCCCTACTTTCACTCAGAACCACAGAACAGTATGAATTAGGTGTTTTCTTTTTTTTTAATGTTTATTTATTTTTGAAAGAGAGAGGCAGAGCACTAGCGGGGGAGGGGCAGCAAGAGGGAAGGAGACACACAATTCGAAGCAGGCTCCAGGCTCTGAGCTGTCAGCACAGAGCCTGACATGGGGCTAGAACTCACAGACTGATAGATCATAACCTGAGCCAAAGTCAGACCCTTAACCCACTAAGCCACCCAGGTGCCCCAGATGTTTTCATTTACTGTATCGAAGGAGGGCCAAGGAAACAAACTCATTTATAACGAAAATTTTTATTTCAAAGTGAATATCTCACATTATGCCTATCAAAGTCATAAACAACAGCTCCTTGCAAAACAAAACTAACAAAATAAAAAGCAGGAGCTGATCAAATTTCTTATACATTTACCCAAATATAAACCATCCCACACAGAAGCTGTGCTGTTTAGTGCTATGTAGAATCAACAGCTAATGGTGTTGACCTTTTAATATTAACAGAATTTAAAATTTCCCTTATATTAGAGGTTCTATTTTGGATAAAAGGAGATTTGCATCTTTACAATGGTATTGGTAACAGTCATAATTGGAATCAAGAGATAAATTCCTATCTGTCCAAAATTGTAGAAAATTCAATAGCTAAAGAATAGCTTTATCTATTCTCCTAGGCACAGTCAATAGCCATGTAGAATAATTTCAAAAACCATAAAATGCAGAATTTTAAACATCCTAATTTCCCACTGAGCATTCATGATAATTTGATTTTAACATTATAATAAAATATCTCAATCTTATTAGCTAAGATATATATGTCAGCATAAAAATGATGGCATGTTTGGTTTATTTTATTTGTATAAAACAAGCCAGGCACCCTGTTAGCTGGCTTTTAAAAAAGTAACATTCATAAAATAGGCTATGATTGCTGTTCTTGTGAACATCAATCAAGACACGTGCATTTGCATGGGCTGCTATGACAGAGACTTATGCGTTTCTTCAAGTATTTAGTGAGCACCTACTATGTGCCAGCCAATATGAGAGGACAAGGCTAGCCCAATGAGCAAAAGAGATTGATCTCAGTCCCTTAAAAGTATTTTTTTAGATAGGCAACAACAGCAATAAAAAAAGCATATAGAAAGCACTTTTAAAGAAAGACATGAAAATTCAGACACGTGAAATAGATTGCTGAAACATTTAAAGTATAAACAAAGCTGAAGCCAAAACTGACTTAGGTAACTTCCTGATTTTTGACACATTTAAAGACAGGACTATGAAGATAATGAAGGAGATATATCTTTTGTTTTCTGTGCAGTGACATAAATGTTCTTAGTTTCAATACCTGGTATCAACTGTGACACAAAGGCACAATAGCTGTGTATTTAAAAGAGGCTGCAAGTCAAATAGACCTGCACTGGGGCGCCTGGGTGGATTAGTCAGTTAAGCGTCCGACTTTCACTTAGGTCATGATCTCGCGGTTCGTGGGTTCGAGCCCCGCGTCGGGCTCTGTGCTGACTGCCAGCCCAGAGCCTGGAGCCTGTTTCAGTCTGTGACTCCCTCTCTCTCTGACCCTCCCCTGCTCACGTTGTCTCTCTCTCTCTCCTAGAAATAAATAAAACATTAAAAAAAAAATAGACCTGCACTGGACTCCCAGCTCTGAGTAAATTGGAGTAAATCCATCAACCTCAAGGAGTACTCAAGACTCCTGACCCACAGTGAGTGAGTTCTCAACCAATGCAATGCATACGCTTTTATTCCTGGTGGTGAACATACATGCTCTCCGTGAACATCAATAGTAAAATCTGTAGATGAGAACTGAGTCGTTTACTTTTTACTTATTGCACTCCCTCTCTCCTGGCCTAAAGAAACTCCACTATGGCCATTTTATCCTGTCCTCCTTCTAGAAATGCCCTCCAATCAGAGATGACCCTTGCCCCTCCGCATCCCCTACGCAAATCCAAACTTGCCCACTTAAATATCCCAGTCTTATGTTCCAGTCTCTATTTTTTAAAGCAAAGATAGCTATTTTGATGTGTATATCAGCTGTTAAGTGCTTTTAGCTTAATCTACCACTCATTCCAGAAAACACATTTATATTTTTGAAAATGACCTCTATATTCTGGATAAAATGGCAAAGTAAACATTAATTCTTCTCCTTTCCAAAATTCTGCTAAAACAACTTTCACAAAGGCATACACTGACAGGGAGAAAGATCAGAGAGAAGAGAGCAATAATAAAATTCTGGAATATGTAAAGCAGGTGGACAAGGAATTACTAACCTAGCAGAGAGTTAAAAAGTTGACTCTTAAGCTAACAGTGGAGAATGCCAAGAAACAACCTAAATTACACTATGAGATAAATACCCAGGAATCAGAATGAAAGGCTGCATACCTATGAAAATGGAGGGGATGCTAGGGCTAACAATAGTAGTTTGGTTAAAGCCTTTTCAAGAAGGGAGAGGACCTGTCATTCGTTGTCCCACCTTGCCAGGCGAGTAGGCAGGCTAGACTCCAAATCTATACCAGGTGAGAGGTACTTTATCTGCAGAGAGGGGGATGAGATGAATGGTTATATACGGAATGTGGACCTCCACGCCCTCTTCCTTCACCTACTGTCCAGCACTCTGACCAATGTCACAGGCAGGGGGATGGAAAATCTTTTTCCATAAAGTTCAAAGGAAGAAATAGGGGCATCTGGGTGGCTCACGTCATGATCTCATGGTCATGAGTTCAAGTCCTACATCAGGCTCCACACTGAGCATGAAGTCTGCTTGGGATTCTCCGTCTCTCTGCCACTCCCCACTCTCTCCCTCCCAAATAAATATTTTTTTAAAGGAAGAAATAAATATTTGAAAAATAATTTTTAAAGAGAAATTTGGAAGTCCAGTACTTTAAATTCAAATTCTGAATACTAGGAATTTCAGAGAGAAGACATCATATCATGCGTGTGTTGGCGGGGCGGGGGGGAATGGGAATAGAAATAGATCACCGACCAAGCATCTAAAATCAAAATGCTTTGGACTTCTAGACAGCAACACTGGAAACTAAAAAATAATGGACCAATACCTTTAAGCTTTTGAGGAAAATGTATTTTCAACCCAGAATTCTACACTCAGCCAAATCATCAAATCATCAATCAAATATGAAGTTGAATAAAGACTTTTTTTTTGGATATACAATGTCTTCAAAAACTATTTCCTACGTTGTTTCTCAGGAAGATATAGGGGAATGTCTTCCAACAAAACAAGGAAGTGAAGCAAAAAATATACAGACTATAGAATCCTAACATGAAATTCTACAGAGAAGAAAGGCAGAGGGCACCCCAGGATCATGGTAAAGGGAAAGTCTAAGATGATAGCTGTGCACTTAACTGGAAGGCCATCTATCTAGAACAGGTGAGTAGGCTGTAGGAGAGATTTTTTCAGAAAGATGAAACTCAGAATTCCTGATGGGTCAAAATTTCTTGGGGGGAGATTTAGACAATTCGGGATTGAACAGGTTGTAAGAATAAATTAAACTAACTACAACAACAACAACAAAACAAAACAAAAAACCAAAATGAAACAAAACAAACCCAGACAACCTCCAGGAAAGTGAAAACAGATTATGTAGTTATAGGAGAATAATCCTGATATAAAATATGATCTGCTGTGATTAGTATTCCATAATCACAAGCATATAATCGTTAAATATTGAGCAAACTCAAATTACGATTCAGCTCTATTGGCAGGATGGGGTAAAGGAACATGAGGGGTGCATGTCTCTTGGCAGCAAGGGCTGAAAATGAGCTAAATCATCATCTTCTGCACAAGGAAATCAATAGACAATGCCCAAAATGGAAAAATCATGAAATAGTAACAGAAGCATATTATTTAGAGATACAACTATAAATACCAAAAGAATCAGTAAACTTAGTTGTAAGTGGTTCCCTTTGGGGAGAGGAAAATGAAATAGAAAGGGACGGACTTTTTTTCATTAGACTTTCATTTTTCATTACTCTTTCATTATGTGTGTATGTTTGATAAAATTAAAAACTATAGAAAGGAAAGAAGGAAGGAAGAAAGGAAGAGAAGCAAGCAGGAAAAAAAGAACAAAATGGGCTTTCCGGAAATCCAAAACACCACCTAATGGGCAGTGCTGGAATTCTGGCCAGTGTACTTTGTTCTCCCCTCTTTCTCACATAAGCACCTCATTACAGATTCCACTCCAGAAGAAGCACTTAGACACGTTTATTAGTGGAATCTGGAATTCCTCCCAAGTTAATTTTTTGACTGCACTAAATCCAAAATTCTGACCAGGGTTAAAAAAAAATTCTAAAAAAGAAAATGACCCTTAAATAAAGTTGAAATAATAAATGATTAAAGTTTTTTATAAATTGCAAAGAATATAGCACTGGTGAAATGAGGAAAGCCCTAGCAGATATTACCATCTGTCTTAAGACAATATTTAAAAGCATATTAATTTTGTAAACATAAAAATTAGTTTAGTGGACATGAATGCAACATTGAGAAACAGACCAACTTATTACAAAATCTTAGTATATGAAAAGCAGCCATCAAAAAGTAATAGCAGAGGGGAAAAAAAGTTAAGCAACTAGGCTGGTATAATTGACTAGTAAGAATTTACTCCTCTCTAATCCTTACTAGAGATCCTATGATACGCTTTAGGGATGTTAAAGAATTAAAAATGCAAAATCAATTAACAGAAACACTATAGAAAGTAAAGTTAAGTTTCAGAACTCTAGGAAAACAATAACTTTCTTTTTTAAATTTCTTTTTAATTTCTTCTATTTATTTATTTTGAGAGAGAGAAGACACCAGAGAGAACATACATGCGGGGGAGAGGCAGAGAGAGAGAATCTCAAGCAGGCTCTGCACTGTCAGCACAGAGCTAGACTCGGGGTTCAGTCTCACAATCATGAGATTATGACCGGAGCCCAAATTAACAGTTGGAGGATGCTCAACCGACTGAGCCACCCAGCCACCCTGAAATGATAACTTTCCATGAGATGTGAGGCTATGGAAGAAATCTCAAAGAAAAAGATAACCAAATTTGTCTAAATAAAATGTGACATCTCTCTGCACCAAAAAAGAATAACAAATATTAAGGATTAAAGCAAGAGATTGGAAGAAAATACTTGCACGAAACATAATAGACATCGTGCAGGTACTCAACAGTATGTGCAGAAACAACTCCAACTGGTAAGAAAATAACATGGCAATAAATTATTGAGTAAAATGTATACAAGACATTTCACAGGAGATAAAATATCCTCAATAAAAATATGAAATGATACTTATCTACTATTTGGAAAATAAATACAAATTAAAAATAATACATGAGACTCATTAACTTAACCAAAAATGAGTGGGAAAATCAGAATATAAGATTTATCTATGCTTTAGCTACTAGGACTAGACAGAAAGAATACAAATGAAAACACATATTATGGACACAGATGGACCCAGCAGGTACTATACTAAGCAGAATGAGTCAGACAGAGAAAGACAAATACCACATGATTTCACTTGCACGTGGAATCCAGAAAACAAAATGGAAAAACAAAAACAAAACAGAAACAGACTCATAAATACAGAGAGCAAACTGGTGGTGCCAGGAGCATGGGAGGTGCTGGGATAGAGTAAGTAGGTGAAGGGATTAAGACCCACAAACTTCTGGTTATAAAATAAATAAGCCACAGGAATGTCAAGAACAGCATAGAAGACAGAGTCAAGAATATTGTAATAATGTTGTACAGTTGACAGATGGTGATTATGCTTATTGTGTTGAGTATTTTGTAAATGTATATAAATGTCAAACCACTATGTTGTACAACGGAAACTAATATAATATTTATTGTATGTACTATGGTTCAAATAAAAATAAAATGTTAAAAACCCTTATTCTGTGCTCCCGCTGTTATTAGTGGCACGTGTAGGTATCTAGATATCAACAAAAAGGAGAAAATGTCTATAGCACTCTAAGTTTCAGCAAAGGGCAATTAATAACTTGACAAATTTTCCAAGTAAACGTCATAGATACGCTGACAGGAAGGAATGTTCCTCTTTTCAATGGGTTTGCACTACTGTAATTTTGATTCTTTAGGGAACAAGTTCTAAAGAGTTCCATCGTCTAAAGAGTTCTCCATTTTCAAAAAGAGAAAGTACTTCATTTCGCCATCCTAACCTTTTATTTAAAAATTCCAATTCTTAAGGAAAATATAAAAGTTGAACTAACTTACAGTTAACCAAGTATTCAATCACAGCAATTGACAGTGGCTCATACTTCAGCAATAAATCAAGTTTGAACTATACAAAATAGAAGCAAAAGAACAAATGTCGAGAATTATTTCTTAACCATTCAGAAACTCCCTCTATACAATATTCGCTGAAAAAGCAAGAAAAAAATTAGAACATAAATTAAGTCATACTTGAAATAAACCAAGGAACATGCCAAAGCATAGGAAGAAAGACATAAGAAAACATGGCAAACGATCATGATAGGACATCACATGTCTTCAGTTACAGTCACATTATGAGCCTGAATTGGTAGAGAAGCAATCTGGTTACTTTCTCAATCCAAGGATCCCCTCTTAACTCAGATACTATATTCAAGGTTATTTATTAAATGTAATAAATATAAATAAATTATAATAGAAGAGCTGCAGCAGATTCAAAGATTGAATAATCCGGAAATCACAATCCCTGCTCTCAACTAAGTTTATACGTTATGGGTAAAATAAGCAGGTACAGAAATAATACGAGGGCAAGAACTGGTCAGAAAAAAAGAGCCCAATATGAGCTGTCACGCCAGGCAGAGGCCACAGACTGCAAAACCATTGCTGCAGGAAGATGAGAAGCAAGAACAGATACTGATCACTGAGTGAATGTCCCTCAAACTGGGTCTGTAACAGAGCCCGAAGGCAAATCTGTCAGGCACCCTCCTAGGCCAGAATCATCAGACTCTTAAAATTAACTTTTAAAAAGTTGTGATATAAGCTCATGATTTTCAGAGCTTGAAATTGGTTTTCTTTTACTATATATTAAAATATTAATTAACTTCAGGCAAGGGCACATCGAATGAAATGCAGACTTCCTTCTCTGTTCGTTGCTGTCTATTTCACTCGCTAAATGAAGGAGTGATTTTTCTTGACCTCTCTTCATCAGCATGTATGCTCACATACTGGACAGGCAGAAACACAGACACACACGTGAAGGACTGGTCGATTTTGAATTAGATCAAAAGATTTTCCTTTGTGAAAAACAGGCCCTTTGTCTTATCACCAAGGCCAGCCTCATAGCTTCTATTCTTGTATGTTTCACAAGGATG
This sequence comes from Crocuta crocuta, assembly GCF_008692635.1. Classification (NCBI taxonomy): domain Eukaryota; kingdom Metazoa; phylum Chordata; class Mammalia; order Carnivora; family Hyaenidae; genus Crocuta; species Crocuta crocuta. The sequence continues at coordinate 8,056,245 of NW_027532015.1, forward strand.
GCAAACTCTCTGACCTTAGACTAAGCTGGAAGACTGATTCTATGATCTCACACCTTCTGGCACTTCCTCTTTCCTGATACTTACTGTATTCTATTCTTAATTGTTTTACTGCCTATCCTGTCTGCCTCACCCATAAGTTCCAGCGGGTCAGGGGCTACACCTGCTGGGTTTGCCATGTACCCCCAAGTGCCCAGCATAGAGTATCACATTGTCCTAGGAGTTTATCAGACTCTTCTTTAGGTGACTAATACTTCCTTCAATGACCGGACTCAGAATCACTAGGTTTAAAAGTGCTTTTCCCCTTGAAGAACAATAATTATTCCCAATTTCAGTGAATAAGATAATATATTTTCCTGTCATGGTTCTTTCTCTCATCCTTTTGGATGGTCATTTAATTTTAAAATTAAACTTTTTTTTTTAAGAGAGAGTGCGTGTGTATGCCCATGCAAGAGTGGGAGAGGGGCAGAGGGAGCAGAGGGATTGAGAGAGAGAAACTTTTTTCTTTTTAATTTTTTAATGTTTATTTTTCAGAAACAGAGTATGAGCAGGGGAGGGGCAGAAGAAGAGGGAGATACAGAATACCAAGCATGCTCCAGGCTCTGAGCTGTCAGCACAGAGCCCAATGGGGAGCTCGAACCCATGAATCATGAGATCATGACCTGAGCCACGTCAGACACTTAACCAACTGAGCCATCCAGGCACTGAGATAGAGACAAAGAGACAGAGAGAGAGAGACAGAGAGAGAGAGAGAAACTTAAGCGGGCTCCATGCTCAGCACAGAGCCCAATGTGGGGCTCAATCCCACAACCCCGGGACTGTGACCTGTGCCGAAATCAAGAATCAGATGCTCAATGGGCTGAGCCACCCAGGTGCCCCTGTATAGTCATTTAAAGTTATCAGACAGTACCTCAAAGCTTCATCTGACATAAAATTTCTTGGAACCTTCTAATTCTCCTAGAAAGTTTTCTCGTTCCTATAAGTTCACAGATTTCCCTCCTGTGACTATTCAAGGAATTTGGCATCTCTCACCCAGCTAGTAAAAGGCCAAGTCAGAACTATCTCTCTCTCTTTCCAGTAATCTGGGGCAGACGCCAGCCACGGAATTTGGGCCAGGCTCTCTGGGCCCCACCAGGACTTTGCTATGAAAGACTAGGGGTGAGTGTCACTTATATGAAGCCTGCCAGGCAGCCCCATGTTTTCATAACTTCTTGCTAATCTGAAAAATCTCAGTATGCTTGGTCACCAGCAAAAGCATAATAGTTTGGGTCTATGGTTCTCAAACTATAGCATGATAAAAATCAAGTGGGCAAGACTTTTTGAAAATATCACTTCATAGGCTCCATTGTTAAAGATTCTGTTTCAATAGATATGAAATGTAGGCCTGGACTCTCTGTCTTCTATTTTGTTGTTGTTTGGTTTGGCGGAGGGTTGTTTTTAGAGCTCCCAGGTCATTCTGGTGATTATAATCTACAGGCTACACGTTGAGAGTCACTGTACTGTTCTGGGGCCTTTCAAAGGCATAGAAAGATGAGAAAGGGAAGGGAGAAAAAAGAGAGAAAACATAGCTTAATATCACAAAAGTATTTAACATTCAAGAATGTTATAGCCTTGAATTACAGCAAAGGCCAATATGTATTACATTTTTGTTCTGCATCCGGATGGACAAGGGCTTCCTATCACCCATGGGGTCAAAGGTTACTTCTATACCAGGTACCACCACTCCGCCCATCCTGGTCCTCCTTCACCAAGCTTCCTTTCTGCTTCTAATCTCTCTAGGATTAAGACTACTTTACCTTTTTGCTGTCTGGTCAGCAAATCTAAATCCTTAAAGGCCTTGGAAAAAATGCCAACTTTCTGGGCTCCACTCAGCAGGGCAATGGTTTGGGTCAGAAGGACACAAGCAAGGCTACAGCAGAGGAAAATGCTCTCTTCTGTACAACAGTTGTGGATGATGTGATACTCTGATCCCTTTTGGACCAAGACCTTCATTCTCCCAGTTGCCAGAAATGTTGACTACCAAAGGCTCACAGCTCTAGAAACTGCCCTTGACTGAAGAAAAGCTGCTTGGTCCAAGATGGCACCTTCTGCCTGGTGCGGCCCACATCCAACCACCCATTGATGCAGGCAGGGAATTCAGATGACTAGCTCATTTGCTGGCAGAGCAATTCTGAAGGGCCATTCCAGCTCCAAAGCTGGGGCTACACTGTACATGCACTCCGGTTCAGTTTCTCCCTCTGCATAATCCTGTGCTCTCTCTCCCTGACAGGCGTTGTTCCCACAGCACCTCTCAATAAACCTCCTGTACCCAAATCTCACAGTCTATTTTCAGGGAGCTTGAACTAAGAGAGTGAAGTTGCCTTTTTCAGTCAAGTAGCGACAGCACAGGGACGTGGGCCTCTGTCCTTACTTCTTGAGTAATCTGG
>NW_027532015.1:8058710-8078547 GCF_008692635.1 Crocuta crocuta
AATGGGGGGAGGGGGTCACTTAATTTCTCCAAGAGTGTCCTTCCCCATGTATAGATTTCAAATACAGGCAACAACAAAAATACTTTTGGCCAGACTTTTATGAGAAGTAAAAGAGGAACTATGTATGAGAGTATTTTCTAACTAATGAAGAGCTGTATAGTATCCTCAGCTATATCCTGGTTTACCATGCAGTAATCAGGGAAGAGGGGAGAAGGAAGTAGGGGTCTACCAATATGCTACAGTTCAGCTTACACACTGCGTCCTACTTTCTCAAACCAACAGATCTGTGTCACTAATCAATACACCTAGGCATGTAATAAAAAAATTAGAAATAAAACCAGGGGGTGACATATGCATTGCTGCAATCTTGAAACTGAAACAGAAGACAGAATGATACTCGTTCGCTGTTTCCATATGAAGATAGCAACAGAGTAATTTCCACTACTCTGTAAAGTCGGAATTCACATTTTTGCCCAATAAGTTATGCAATGAGTAACGGAATGTCATTTTACATCTTTGAACAGAGAAACCAGTAAAACAGCTGGGTATACAAAATGAGGAATACTTTCCCAGGCAACTTAGTATTTTCTGGATTACCTTGATATTAGAGCCACTGAAAAAAAAAAAAAAACACAACAGTACACAAATCAAGTTGAAAAACACTGAGTTAGCTCAAGAAGGATAACTGGAAATTACCAATTCTAAACTATGCTTTATATTAAAAGTTGCCAAATTATTGAACCTTACCAAGAACTTAGATGAGATATACAAACAATGTCTAGTATTTACAGACCAGGAAGGCGTGGCTAACAAATGACTTCATGTGACAGATGGTTTTATTATCAGCAAAAGTCACAGAATGGTTAAAACTGGAAGGAAGCTGACAGACCTATGAGAGCCCCCAACCCCAGTGACTCTGCTCACAGAGAAACCACAGTCCAAATGAAGACAAACCCACATGAAATATTAACCAAAACTTTTCTCTTTCTTATTATTTGAGCATTGAGTGAATACAGGAATACAGGGATTCAGACCAAGGGGTAAACATGTGGGCTGGATCATTCCAGAAGGCTTCATGTCAGTCTCATATGATGGGAAGCTATAAATACCTTGGTTTCCTGTTAAATGTGAAGAAATACTGAATGAAACATTTCCTTCATGCATGGAGAAAATATTTTAAAACTTCAAACTTAAAGAGGAGTCTGCTGATTCAGTTTAGGTAGTACAATAATTCAGTGTTTGTAATCTTTAAATAGTCCAAAGTAGAGACTTTTGAGGAACAGATAATTAGACCCTGCTTTCTGAACAAAAATCAAAGTTTTAATCCAACTCGTGAACTAATGAGAACAGAAAAGAGCAGAGGCCAGGTTTTGAGGGGAAGGAGGGAGGGAGTTGGGGTTGTTCATCAAAAACACCTTTATTGAGACCAAAGGAATCTACTTGGATGCTGAAAATAGAAAAGAGGCCCTATGGGACACCTGGGTGGCTCAGGAGGTTAAGTGTCCAACTTTGACTCAGGTCATGATCTCACAGTTTGTGAGTTCGGGCCCCACATAGGGCTCTGTGCTGACAGCTCAGAGCCTGGAGCCTGCTTGGGATTCCGTGTCTCCCTCTCTCTCTGCCCCTCCTCTGCTTGAGCTCTGTCTCTCTCTCTCTCAAAAATAAAGATTAAAAAATAAAAACAAAAAGAAAGAAAATAGGCCCTAATCCCTAGAGGTATGAGCTGTTTTGCTCAGTTAAAGTCAAGAGGACAGGGGACACTGCAGGCCAGCTTCACTTAATAAGATTCTGGAAGTTATAAACAAGAGGGGTAGGTAAGCTTCAGGGTAAAACCAGAACAAAACAGGCCCCAGAAGGCAGACCACAAAACAGGAGTATAAGATCTGGAGTTATGCAGCTGCCTGAATTTGTTAGTAATTCTACCACTGGACCCTGCTCTGGAAATTCATACCCCTGGGCCAGCCTTTCTGTTTCCCCACAAAAGGAATACTACAGATTTTAGCAACAGATCATTGACTGTATCTAAGGAACACAAAGCAGTGAACATTCAGTGTTTAGGGAGAGTGGTAACTAAGGCAGCTTGGAAGACAGAGTTGTTGAAGCTCTGGGAACTTTCAGCCAGAGTGAGTCTCCATAAAAGTGTTTAACATTCCTAGGAGAAATTTTCTGATTATCCTAGGTCTATTCCTAGATCGACCAGATATACCTTGGGTGAAGGAAGGGGGAGGGGTGCCATGCAGCCCAGCAGAGCCACTGAGGGTCCATCTTATACATTGGGCTATCCCCGAAAGAAGAATTGCTGGCACTGAGACAGTGCTCCAATTTGAGTTTACCACAGTGTCCGAGACTTCATTCATTCATTCATTCATTCATTCATTCATTCATTCTTGGAAATGCCATATCAAAGTAGTGTGGTTCAGAACATAAGTTCTGGAGCTAAGCACTTGGGATCAATCTATTGATTGATCTATTGTTAGCTCTATCAATTACTAACATTACACATTATTCACCTGTCAAAAGCAGTCAATTATAGTACCTATCTCATAGGATTGCAGTGAGGAATAAAAGACTGAATTCATACAATGAGCCTAGAATTGTGTCTGGCACTGATAAGCACTCAGTGCATTTTAGCTATTATTATTATCATTACTATTATTGATTCATTCATTCAAAACCTCTTTTTTAATTTTTTTTTTACCATTTATTTATTTTTTGAGAGACAGAGACAGAGCATGAGTGGGTGAAGGGCAGAGAGCGAGGGAGACACATATTCCAAAGCAGGCTCCATGCTCTGAGCTGTCAGCACCAAGCCCAATGTGGGGTTCAAATTCACCAACTGAATTGGGAGATCATGACCTGAGCCAAAGTCGGACGCTTAACTGACTGAGCCACACAGGTGCCCCTCATTCAAAAAATTGAATGGCCACTGATTATGTGTCAAGCACTGAATAAGGCCCTCACTTAATACAAACTTACTCTTCCGCTTACATCCCACTTCTAGTCATTAACTAGGAATGTAGGAGTCATCCTAAACTCCTTCCTCTCACTGCCCACCCCTAAAGATGTAGCCAAGTTCTGCCTATTAAACATAACAGCTCCTTTCCTCTTTCCACTCCTCACTATCACTGCCTGACTCAAACCTTCTCCAATTTCTCTTCTCAAATACTATAGTAATCTCCAGTGTGTTTCTCTAAGGCTAGTGTTGTGTTCATCCAATCTATTCTCCATCTTGATTCTAATTTGTCTTTCCTAAACACGTATCTGACAGTATCATTCACTTGCTGGAGTCTTCTATAGGATGAATTCACAGGTCCAACATGGCCCATGGGCCTTGGTGATGTGGCCCAATCTGTCTCCCCAGCCCTCATCCCGTACCCACACTGACCAGGCTGGCGTTCCCAGATGGCACAATGTTGATCCTTCTGCTGGGCTGACTATCCCTCCATCCACCTGATAACTCCCCCTTTTACATTAAGGCTCATTATTCAATTAATAAATACTTCCTAACACCTGCCACAAGTAGTGCCTGTACCAAGGCCAGGGAGTATAATGATGAAGAACACACTCAATCCTTTCTTCCTCATAGAAAAAGTAACTTTGAGGCCCTCAAGGAGAAATGAAATATGGAAATTAGAGTTATCTCAAATTTAGTAGTTTCCCTCACTAGTTGGATACCTTACAGAATTGTAGAAACTGAATAGATTTTGGCATCAAGTCCAAAGTACCTCAGGAGATTTCAATCTCCACAGTAAACTGTGACAAAGTGGATTTGGTCATTCTGACTTGTGCGAAGATAATGTGTTAGAAAATATTGATTTGAACTATAAAAAACAATGATCAGGAGGTTACTTCAATATGGTTTTATAAAATTATAAGCCATTAATTAGCTCCTCTGTTTATTTAAAAAAATTTTTTAAACATTTTTATTTATTTTTTCAGAGATAGAGACAGAACATGAGCAGGGGAGGGGCACAGAATCCAAAGCAGGCCCCAGGCTCTAAGGTGTCAGTACAGAGCTGATGTGGGGCTTGAACCTATAAACCATGAGATCATGACCAAAGCTGAAGTCAAATGCTAAACTAACTGAGCCACCCAGGTACCCCAGTACTTTGGGTTTTTAAAAAAAATTTTATTTATTTTTAATTTTTTTTTACATTTATTTATTTTTGAGAGACAGAGTGAGACAGAGTGTGAGTAGGGGAGGGGCAGAGAGAGACGGCAGCACAGAATCCGAAACAGGCTCCAGGCTCCAAGCTGTCAGCACAGAGCCTGATGCGGGGCTTGAACCCGCGAACCCATGAGATCATGACCTGAGCCAAAGTCCGGCGCTTAATCCACTGAGTCACCCAGGTGCCCCTACTCTGTTTTTAAAAGGTAAGTAAATTATAAGTACCTGTAATTATCTAGGGGTAATACCAGGCTAGGTTTCTTTTTACCCAGGAAATAATATGAAATATGATTATCAAACACTTTAAAAAATCATGCCTTTCCAATTAATACATTTTCAAATCACTCACTGAATGAAATGCTTACTGAATAAACACAACAGGCTGTCGACAAAGTAGAGGATTAAATTCAGAACTTTACTCATTCTTCCAGCAATGAGGTCGTTCATTGAAAGTCCCAGATCTGCACAAACACCAGTCGTATTGGGACAGAAGCCCTACTGTGGGCACAGATTTGTCATAACGCCCCTCTCCTTCATTGGCTTTCCCAACCTTCCACACTGGTCTTTATGGCCCTTTTCAGCAACATCCTGTCTTATTCACAATTGCATAACCAGAGCTCTGTGAAGAGCCTGGCACAGAGAAGGTGCCTAACAACTGTTTGCTGAGCTCAACTCACCTCCACCAGAGACGCTGGCCTCCTCTTTACTGGGCATGGACACGGTATGGTTCTTTCCCAAGAGCCACTACTCAGCTGCAATGGGACCTGTCAGCTTAAATAGTTTAATTTCTCAGCTCCAACTGGTATTCATCGTCTTCAAAAATATTCACGTGGCACTAATTTACTAAATACAAACTGTCCAAAACATTTAGATGCAGAGAGTGACATTCAATCACTTTGTATAATGGCATATTAGTACCATACGATTCCACTGAAAGTAATAACATATGGTTATTGAATAATGAACTTCATTTTCTCTTGGGCCTCTGTGGCAAAGCACATGATTTTGATGCTTATCTGACATCAGCCTAGTGACCCTGGCTGGTATGCTGTACCATCAGGCGCTTCAGGAAACTGAAAACTTTAACTGTTACTTCCGATACCACTAGCCTGAGTTTAACACTGCATGCATTTCACATTTGAATCTTCCTTTACACACACTCAGAGCAAACCTCACTTTTCAAAAGTTCATTTAAAAAGCCTCCCATTTAAAAGAGCAGCCCTGTGACTCATTTTTGGATACCCGGGTGGAAATAACAACTCCTCCCTTTGCTGAGAAACGGCTTAAACAAGTGCATGAGAACCACAGGAAGTAATATAGATCTCAGCTAGTGTTGGCGGAGTCTAGAATTCCCTCTAGGGAAGGTGTGGTTCTTGAAGTCACGTTGCCACTACTTTTTGTCTTCACTGTTCTAAAAAAAAAAAAAAATCTTACGTGGGGTTGGAAGGAACTATTTCAAGGCAATATCAATGTCTTCGTATTTCCTGGCTCCTGAGTCATTATGTCAAGGACTTCAAGTCAAGAAGTACTCACATTCGGGTGTTTTTGAGAAAGTGCAACCTAAAACAGGGAGTGAACAGGTGACCACACCAAAGTCAAGTCCCCAGTAACTCACAAGAACTTCAGCCTTTCGACCTAAAACCAAAGCAGTCTTACTTAAAGACTTTGTAAGAGAAGCCGTATCTGAAAGAATTTTTTAAAATGTTTTTTATTTATTTCTAGGAGAGAGAGAGAGAGAGAGAGACAGCGTGAGCAGGGGAGGGTCAGAGAGACAGGGAGTCACAGGCTGAAACAGGCTCCAGGCTCTGAGCTGGCAGTCAGCACAGAGCCCGACGCGGGGCTCGAACCCACGAACCGCGAGATCATGACCTAAGCGAAAGTCGGACGCTTAACCGACTAAGCCACCCAGGCGCCCCAAAATTTCTATGAAGCCCTAAATGCGCAGTCCTTGCCCATTGGGAGAAAAACAATCACCCCGACGTACCTAAGAAACCCAAGTCCGCGTTTCCTCAGGCGCGAAGAGTCGGCGTGAGCACCGGCGCCAGACCCGAAATCCCTCCCGCGAGAAATTCCTCGACGCCCCAACCGCGAGGCCACCCGGGCGCCCCCCGCAGCTTTCGGCGCTCGGCCCAGAGGGGCGCGTCCCCGCCCCTGGGACAGTCAGGGAGAAAAAAAGAGGTACAAAGGGAAAAAACGAACCCGGAACGGGACCGAACGTGGGAAGCGAGAAGCTGTGTCCTGAGCGGGCGCCGGTCCCGCGCTGGGCGTCGTGAGACGGAGGGAAACCTGGAGCGTGACTCCACGCGCCGGGACCCTGAGCGCCCCACCGAGGCTGAGCCCCCTTGGACTCCCCGCTCTCAAGTGGGCCAGAACCCCCGCCGGCTTCAGTCACTCATTCGGTACCAAGAGCGTCCACTCGAGGGCTGAGGGTACTTACCGTGGTTAAAAATACCAAGACCGTGCCTTCGAAGACCTGTCATTCCAGTGGGGAAAGATAAACACATGAAGTGTACATTACGCCAAATGGCGGTGAGTATCTTGAAAAATAAGGCTGAGGCTTAAAAGTTAGGGAATGCTAAAACACACACACACATAGACACACACACACACACACATACACATACACCAACAAAAAACCACCATCACCACCACCGCCAACAACAAAAACAAAGCCCTTGTTGATGGGGAATTTCAAAAGGCAGAACCCAACTGAAAGAGCTCCCAAAGGACGACGCTACAACACTTTGAGCAACACAATAAAGTAGTATTAGACTCCAATCCGAAGTAAAAAATAAAACCCATGAGCGTTTAATGGTATAAGTAGTTGAATAAATAAATAAATGCTAACTGGAGATAAATCTCCCCTGCAGAATTTGTAAAAGTTTATGTAGATACTCCACCCTTAAGGAAGAGAAGCATGATTTCCCACTCCTTAAGTATGGCCGGCCCATAATGACTTCTTCCAAAAAGTAAGGCATAGAAAGGAGAAAACGAGTAAGTTCACGATGGAGGCACCACTTCGGCCAGAAGATCAAGGTCAATATTAACAGTCATAAATCATACTGATAGTATGCGCTTATGATATGATGTGATGAAAATGTCACTTTGCCTCTGTGGTTTTCCTCTCCCAAGCCCATGACCCCAGTTCTTATAAGAAAAACATCAGACAACAAACAGAGGGACATCCTCCAAAATACATGGCCAGTATTTCTCTGAACTGTCCATGTCATCAGAAACAAGGAAAGTCTGAAAAACTGTTAGTCTAGAGGAACCTAAGGAGACATGTCACCTAAATGTAAGTGGGATCCTGAATGGGATCGTGGAACAGAAAAGGGCCGTAAGGTAAAAAGTTAGGAAATCTGAATAAAGGATGGACTTTCATTAGCAATATAATATCAAGATTGGTTCATTAGTTGTGATGGTGTGCCATATTGATTAGAAGATGGTAATAATAGAAGAAAATGGGTACAAGGTTTATGAAAACACTTTATACTATCCTTGCAATTTTTTTGTAAATCTAAAACTGTTCTAAAAAATAGCGTTTATTAAAAGTAAAGCTAGGGACACCTGGGTGGCTCAGTCAGTTAAGCGTTTGACTTCAGCTCAGGTCATGATCTCACGGTTTGTGGGTTCAGGCCCAAGTCAGGCTCTGTGCTGAATGCTTGCTCAGAGCCTGGAGCCTGCTTCGGGTTCTATGTCTCCCTCTCTCTCTCTCTCTCTCTCTCTCTGCCCCTGCCCCACTCATGCTCTGTCTCTCCCTCTCTCAAAAATAAACATTAAAATTATTTTTAAATAAAAGTAAAGCAAAATAGGGGCGCCTGGGTGGCTTAGTCGGCTGAGCGTCCGACTTTCGCNAAATAAAAATATTTAAAAAAAAAAAAAGTAAAGCAAAATAAGAGAGATGAGCGGTGCAAAAAAAACTTTTTTAAAAAGTTTATTTCAGAGGCCTCCAAGATTAAAAACAAAACAAAACAAAAAGAGTTGAGGAGGAAATAATGCGGATAGTTGGGTTATGACCATTTCAAGCAGAGCGATCTGTAGATGTAGAGGCCCTGAGGCAGGAGTGTTCTTGGCTTCTTGGATTAGTGTCAATGTGGGTAGAACAGAATGAGTGGGGGAAGGGTGATGGGTGGTGGTACTAGGGCTGGGGAATGGAGCATGTAGGACCTTGGTGGTCATGATACTTTTAAAATTTTACTCTGATTAAGAAAGGAAGACACTGAAGAGTTTTTAGTAGAAGAGTGACCTGATACGGCTTTTTTTTCTTTTTTTTAATTTGCTATTGTGTAGACCGGTTAGCGGGAGAGGATGGAAGAAAGCCAACCAGTTAGTAAACTGTGCTGATTAATTTTATCTGACAACTCCACTGGGCAGTGGGGTTCCCAGGTTAAGGATTATTCTGGATGTGTCTCTAAGAGTGTTTTAGAAGAGATTAACATTTGAATCTATAGAATGAGTAAAGCAGATTGCCCACCTCAATATGGGCGGGAGCCATCCAATCTGTTAAAGGCCTGAATAGAACAGCAGGCTGGGTAAGGGAGAATTGATCCTCTCTAGGCCTGAGTTTGAGCTTGGACATCAACTTTTTCCTGCCTTCAGATCTGGCCTCAAACTGGTAGTTATAACATTTGCTCTCCTGCTTTTCAGACCTTTGGACTCAGACTGGAATTATACCACCAACTTTCCTGGGTCTCCATCTTGCCAACTGAAGATCTTGGAAGTTCTCAGCCTCCGTTATATATGTTCTGTTTCTCTGAACCACCCTGACTGATACAAAACCATAGCAGTAGAGCTGGTAAGAAATGGGCAGGTTCTGGGTATATTGCCAAGGAGAAGCTGACATGACTGGCTGATTAATTGGTTGTAGGACATGAGAGAGTAAAAGAAGTCAGGATGAGTTAAGGTTTTTACTCAGAGCAATTAGAAGAAAAGAGGTTCCTTTTGCTAACCAAGAAGACTGTTGAGCAGCAAGTTGTGGGGCTGGAGGAGGGAGGGGAAGTTGCTGGGAATTAAGAGCTCCATTTTGGACACTTTAAGTTAGAGTTGTCAAGAAGGCATTTGGACAGGTGTGTCTCGGATGATGATATCACTTGGGAAGTCTTTAGTGATTTGTGGTGTGCAGGTAGAATTTAGATGTCTGCAGTCTAAGCCATGGGGCACTCCAAGGGTCAGGGATCAAGGAGCATGAAGAATCAAAAAAAGGAGAATAAGAAAGCATAATCAGTGATCTAGGAGGTAGACTAACAAAGAATGGTGTTCCAGAAGCCAAATGAAAGCAGTGTTTCAAGAAAGATCAACTTATCAAACCCTGCTAAAGTGGATGAAATTAGAACTGAAAACTGAGCAATGGGCGTGGCCATGTGCAGGTCAGCACACACTTGATAAGAATTTGGGTGGTGTGTAGTGATCAAAGCCTGTATGGATTGGGCCCGTAGAGAATAAAAAAAGAGTAAATGGAGACAGAAGATCGAGGCAAAAGCTGGAAGGAAATACATGGTTAAGAGAGAGATTTTTATTTTTAATTAGAAGACACACCTGTGTGTATGCTCATGGGCATAAGCCAAAAAACAAGGAGCAATTGATGGTGCAGGAGAGAAAAGATCGTTGCTGAAGCAGTGTTCTTGAGTAGATGAGCAAGGATGGAATCCAATGCATGAAAGGAATGTTGGGGTTAAGTTGGAGAAGATAGAAATTTTTTTCTGAAAGCAGGAGGGAAGACAGAACATATGGGCACAGATACTGTTAATTGTGGAGGCAGGAATATATTTTCTCAATGAAAAAGCAAGGTTATCAGTGGAGAGTGAGGAGTAGAGAAGAAAGTTCATAAAAAGGGTATTCCATTTGAAACATCTCCCAGGGATAGTGAGAGAGTAAACGAACTTTGAAAATATAGTCAGATTGCTGGATAATACTAAGGGTTCATTTCAAGTCAGGGATCATGGATATAAAGGGAGACCAGTCAAAATAGTTGTGTGTTCTGACCAGTCTCATTTTCCTACTTGGGTACAAATAATGCTAGGCAGAGGTCCAGATACAAGTGGAGTTTGGGTTTGGCCAGCTGAATAGGATGGAGGAGAGAGGGCCAAGAACCTGGAGCATCTATGCAAGAGAATGATTATAAGGAAGGACCATGGCATTTATCATGAGAGGAGAGAGGAGAGAAGAGAGAACATGAATGATGGCATTGAGGCAAAGTGGAAAGGTGTTAGGTTGGTGGATTGAAGATTCCAGGGTATCAAAAATTTGTGCAGTGAGGGGATTAGAGAGATCCAGTTGGAAAAATGCAAGTTGGTTATCAGAGAGTGGTTTCTTTGAGACTTAGCTGATGAAGGAATGAAGATACTGGTAATGACAAATTCTAGACTGACCTGGGTTTTCTGCAATTGATGTGCCCACCAGGTAGGTCTCCTATATTTTATACATTTTTTTCTGGAAAGGTTGGCTCTCACCTCCAGTCTAGATTTCCTGAACTATGAGTATGGATGAGGACTCTAGGGTAAATCCAGATAAAGAGGGGGAAGCACTTGGAGAAAGGCATAGCTTCCTCACCAAGGCTTGTCCTCTGTATACACTATTTCATACCCTCCTGCCATCCCAAATTTGAAGTGCTCATAAACTTATTGAAACTCAGGATTGGAAGGACATCTAGCCCAGCTACCCCCTCAGATGCAACTCCTCAATAGCCTTCAGCTAAATAGACGTATTTTATCCCCACTCCATGTCGTGATCACCAACCACCATTTCTCTTTGCCACGCTAGGTTGCAAACTCCTCGAGGGCATATGTTTAACCTGTCTTTTTTGCAAGTGATAAAATATATGTAACTTAAAATTTTTCATCGTAACCATTTGAAAGCGCAAAGTTCAGTTACGTAAGTACATTCACACTGCTGTGTGACCGTCACCATCCATTTCCAGAAAAATTTACCTACCCCAACTGACAATTCTGTGCCCATTAAACACTAATTCTCCATTCCCCCCTCTCTCCAGCCCCTGGCAGTGATCATTCTACTTACTGTCTCTATCAATTTGACTACTCTAGATATGTTATACAAATGGAATGGCACAATATTTGTTCCTTTGTAGCTGGCTTGTTTCATTCAGCATAATGGTCAGGATTTATCTATGTTACAGCATGTGTCAGAATCTTGAGAGAAATAAATAGAGAGAGGGAATCCCAAGTAGGCTCCATCCTGTCAGCGCAAAGCCAAACACAGGGTTTAGTCTCACAAACCATGAGATCATGACCTGAGCTGAAATCAAGAGTCAGATGCTTAACCGACTGAGCCACCCAGGTAACCTGAATCTTTTTCCTTTTAAAGGCTGAATACTATTTCTTTTTCAGTCTTTTCGTCAAATTTTCTGGAGTCCATACCCAGAAGTGGAGTTGCTGGATCATATAGTCATTCTCTGTGTAATTTTTTGTGGTGTCCGCACACCATTCTTCACAGTAGCTGCACTAGTTTACATTCATACCAGCAATGCACAAGGGTTCTGGTTTCTCCACCCCCTTGCCAACACTTGTTATCTTCTTATGACCTATCTTTGATTTCTTCTCTATGGAAATTCCTCTCTATGCTGCTAGGCACATGATGGTGTATGAGTAAATGAACAGCTGTTGTTAGCCCTGTCAAAAAGGAAAATGAGGTTAAATGAATCAGCAAGCCCCATCTTGCACATCTTGTTCTAGATCTTTACTGTCCATTATTGCAGCCACATGTAGCTATTTAAATTTAAATTAATTAAGATTAAGCAAAATTTTAAATTCAGTTCCTCAGTCTCTGTGACATTTTCAATGCATAATGGTCACCATAGCTAATGGTAATTAGTGCCCACACTGCATTGGACTGTGCAGAATAGGAAATTAGCATGATTGCAGACGGTTCTTTGGTTACTATATTGGTTACTATATTGATCCTGCTAGCACCCTGTGCTTTGGCTCACAGATCATATTTGGATAAGCTTTTCCAGAATTGGACAGCTTAAAATTTAAGATAAAGTTCTTTCTTTTAGGAGGGAGGGAATATGCTGCCTTATAAAGTCTACGGCCCTTACTACATAAATGGCTGCTATGCAAAGTCTCAAATTATTATGTTTAAATATTATATTTGGACTTTCAGTGATCATGCGGTTCTGTTGCTCTTCTTTATGAACACAGGTTTACTAAACTGTTTAAACCTTTCTCTATGTCATTCAAAACTGTTATCTGCTAAACCACTGATTTAATAAAATAGTCTTAGATTCAGAATGGAGATTATGTCTCCACTTAATACTTTACCACTTTACTACTTTTTACCCTGAGCCTAACACCATACCTAGGATGTTAGAGACTGTCAATAAATATTTGTTGAAAGATGAGTGAATGAATGACACAGGTAAGCACTGAGCTGAACTTGGGAGCTCAGGGCACAGAGATGACATTTTAGAGGGTGGCCTAATGAGATTTGGGAATATGGATCTAGCACTGGTTGTTTTCAACAAAACATGATTTTAAGGTACATTCTTTTCTTCCATTGTTCTAAGTAGCTTAAAATTTAATTCTTGTAAGGCTTTTGTCTAGTGCATGTTAATAAAGCTTCAACTCTTTTATAAACACACACCACCAATGAATATAGTAACAAGAAAAAATAAATTCTAGATTTTTATCATGTCAGCATGTATGCAGGCATCTTCTGTTTGCCCCTTCAGATCTACTTTCTACCTCTGTCCATCCTACTCTCTACCTTGGATGGTTGATCTCAATGGATTATTGCAATCGGCTCCTGTGCTCTGGATTCTCTTGGACTTGGCCAACAGGGAGATCTAGCAGGGGAGCAGAAGCAGCGGATGAGGTCTGGGAATTATTTCAAACAGAAGGGCTCTCTGTGTTCTCAACAGGTCACTGTTCCTCTAAAGTTGTCTGTTCTACATGATTCCTTCTCCTTCCTGGTTCTGATTTTCTTTCCCTACTCATGATTCTCAGGCCTGGGGTACAACAGCCTAAGAGTTCCTATGGTTTCCACTCTGCCTATACCTTTAAATATTACCTTTATTTATAAACCTTCATTGAATTATTCTAATTTGAATGTGTCATCTGTCTCCTGCCAGGACCCTGATACAGCATCCTTAACCATTAGCTAGACCACAGTGTCCAAATCCCTGTTCTGAAAATTTTATACCTACGGTCCTTACAAAAATGTTCCTTGATCATTTTAGTATCCCCTTATTTCAGTTCATTAGTTAGCTTTATGAAGAAACCATATTGTGTGTCATATAATATACATTTTTCTCCAGCACACTCAGACTAGAAAAATACTCTGATTCATAGGCAAATCTTTTTGCATATAGCTTCTCTACATAAAATATTATTTATGGAGATACATATAAATAAGACTATAAAACAAGTTGGTTAGTTTTTAAGATATTAAGTATTTTAATATCTAATAAACTTTCAGTTCTGTGGGAGGAAATCTATACCTCAGTACTACAAACAAGCCATCATTACTCAATATACACAGCTTACTGGAGTTTCTAACCCCTTCCTATACACTAAATGTTTGTGTCTGCCAAAAATTCATGTTGTAATCTAATTCCCAATGTGATGGTATTAGGAAGGAAGGCCTTGGGAGGTGACTAGGTCATGAGGATGGAGCCCTCAAGAACGAGATTCATGTTCTTATAAAGTGGCCCCACAGAGCATTCTTGACCCTTCCATCATGTGAGAACACAGCAAGTAGATGACCATCTATTACCCAGGAAGCGGGCTCTCACCAGACACCAAATCTGTTGGCACCTTGATAGTAGACTTCCTAGTCTCCAGAACTATGACAAATAAATTTATGCTATTGATAAGCCATAAAGTCTAGAGTATTTTTCCTATAGCGTAAAGCCTACATGGACTAAGACACCCTTTGAGGCTCAGTGTTTAACTGTACAATTATTAGCAGACATCAGTTCATTTAAAATTATATAAACCCCATAATGCTAATATCTAGATTAAAGATAACTAATACTTTAATACTAACACTAATACAGTTGCAGTGTGCCAAGCACTATGCTAATGTTTTCATATATTATCTTGTTTAATTTTCATCACAAAATGATGAAGCATGTACAACCCAACCCCATCTGACAGAGGAAGAAATGAACCTTAAAGTCTTCTGTCCACTGTCACAGTGCCAGCAAGCAAAGGACCCTAGACTCAAATCCTGGTGTCCAACACAAAAGTCCGTGTTCTTAACCACCAATAAAGAATACAAGAACAACGTCAAAGACCACAGAAGAACCAAAATCTAAGGAGTATTCAAAGCAAAGGATTTCTCTTATCCTGTTATCTATCCTCAACGAGCAGTGTCTAGAGGCACCTGGGTGGTGGCTCAGTTAGTTAAGCATCTGACTTCAGCTCAGGTCATGATCTCACTGCTCATGAGTTTGAGCCCCACATCGGGCTCTGTGCTGACAGCTCAGAGCCTGGAGCCTGCTTCCAATTCTGTGTCTCCCTCTCTCTCTGCCCCTCTCCCACTCACACTCTATCTCTTTCTCTGAAAAATAAATAAACATTAAAAAATTTTTAAAAGAGCAATATCTAAACTTATATAAGCTTAGAAAAATTACAAAAAAAAAAAGAGAGAAAAGAATGCAACAGATAACTCCTAGAAGAGCAAATTTCTTATTGTTTAGGAAGCTTATTTTTCTGTGCATGGTACATAGGAGGGATAGAAAATTGGTGGTGGAATTATACTATTTTGGAATTAGTTAAATCTTATTCCTAGCTACAATTCCTGAAATGACATAGTTATATTTTTTATTTTAACCCAAATTGCAAGTAAGTGAAAATTTTCCTCTGACATATTGTTATACTTGCAAGAGGCTTGAAGGTGAGCTTGTACTGACTGCTCTTTTCATACAAATAGCATATTCTCCGTGAAAGAGAAGGGGCTAAAAAATACTAGGTGAAGAGATAGTATAATTGATCTGCTTCATGGCTCTTAATGGTTTTTTTCTCAACTGTGATTTTGCATAACAAGTTGCAAAACTATTTTTAAGATGAGACTGTTACTCAATACTCATTTCTGGTAACCCCCTTTTTGCACCATCCTCCTGTCCTGTGGAACCGATAAAAGTGAAACAGAAAAGCATAAACAGAATGTAGCAAGTGAGCCATACCTTTTATAGGTAATAGTTTAGTCATAAGCCTTTAAATATTGATTTTGAATTTGAATAGTTAAATTTGTTGCCAACAAGTATAATTCTCACAAATGGACTAGACATTTTTATAATCCATATTGTGTTCGTTTAGTCGAATTTGTACCATCCATTTAGAAACTGCATATGTCTACACCAAAAAGCCTTACTTTGGGGCTGAGAAATGGCTTTCTTCTCTTTTTCTTCATCCATTTCATCGTCTTCTTGGAGCTCCATGACTTTGTCTTACTTTTCCCTTTAACACACTCTTCAGGTGGAGTGAGGCCTTCCTCAGAGAGGGTTTATAATTTCTGTGGGGGCATGGACCTCAGCCAGCATCCTTCCACGACCCTAAAGAAAATTTAAAAGTACAGTATTGACACCACACACACACACCAAAAAAAAATGTGTTTCAAATGACAAATATGTCTTAAAGATGAACATACTAAAATTGACACAGTGAAAACAGATCAAAGCCTCAGGTGTAAATTCACAGATTTGATGGACAGACTTCTTGCAGGGATCTGCTCATGGGCTGGTGGTCTTGTTGAGGAGAAGGTGGAGAAGCTGACAGATGTTCCTCTCAGGCCGCAGTTCCTGGCCCAAGTGTGGGTAGGAATCTTTGGTAGGAGCTGACATAGCCTTGCATCACTAACTCTGTGTTGAAAGCAGGCCACTCTAGCTGATTTCTTTAAGCTCTATTTTTTACAGGTTGGTGATTGACAAAGTTGAATTATGAAACAGGAACTTTTGCCACAGTTCTACATCCCTAGTCACAAAGAAACATTTACAAAACAAATGCCCTCATGCAAATAAGAATTCATAATTGATTACAATGCAAATGTGAATGCTGCATATAATCTATTCATGCCTTATTTCTTTCAGGGTCCCAGGATATCATCTCTCCAACTTCAGTCATGAGTAGACTCCTTATCAAGGAAAAAGAATATATGATACCCAGTGTTGACAAATTACTTGAATATAATATGAATACAATGTAACTTACATAAGCATGGTATAAGTTGCTTATGGTTACAGCCTCATTAGAAAACTATAAAATTCAAACAAGTCATATGCAGATTTTAAGAAACAAAACAAACAAACAATGGACAAAAAAGAGAGAGACAAACCAAGAAAGAAACACTTAACTATAGAGAACAGACTGTTGGTTACCAGAGATGGGGGGTGGGAGATGGGAAATGGTTGAAAATAGGTGAAGGGGATTAAGAATACACTTACCATGATGGGCACTGAGAAATATATAGCGTTGTTGAATCAACTGTACTATAGTGCACCAGAAACTAAAATAACATTGAATATTAACTACATTGGAATTTAAAACTTTTGAAAAGTGAACAAGCCTACATATTAAAAGTATAAAATTAATATTAAAATAAGCAGCATTGATTTATGTTGTTTTGATGAAGCAAAAAAGTTCTATTCTCTTAGCAAATTTCAATTATATAAACTTAGTGTTACCAATTATAGTCACCATGTTTTACATTAAATCTTCAACCTTATGCATCTCATAGCTTAAAGCCTTTACCTTTTTACCATCCTCTCCCTATATCTTTCAACCTCCAGCCCCGGCAACCACTTTTCTACTCTCTATGAGTTTGACTTAAAAAAAAAAAAAAAAGTTTCGATATGTAAGTGATACCATGCAGTATATGCCTTTCTCTTTCTGGCTTATTTAATTTTGTATAATGCTCACAGAGTCCACCCACAATGTCGCAAACGGCAAAATGTCCTTCTTTCTCATGGCCAAATAATATCCCATTGTTTCTATATACCACATCTTCTTTATCCATTCATCCATTGATAGGCACTTTGGTTGTTTCTAACATTTATTTATTTTTGAGAGACAGAGACAGAGCATGAGTGGGGGAGGGGCAGAGAGAGAGGGAGACACAGAATCCAAAGCAAGCTTTAGGTTCTGAGCTGTCAGCACAGAGCCTGACATGAGAAAACTTACGAACTGTGAGATCATGACCTGAGCCAAAATTGGATGCTCAACCAACTGAGCCACATAGCCACCCCTTGGGTTTTTTCTATAGCTTGGGCACTGTGAATAATGCTGCAAGGAACATGGGAGTGCAGATATCTCTTCACTATTCTACTTTCATTTCTTTTGAATTTATACTTAGAAGTGGGATTGCGAGATCATATGGTAGTTCTGTTTTCAGTTTTTTGAAGAATTTTCATACTATTTTTCATAGAGGCTGCACCACTTTACGTTCCCACCAACAATGCACAAGGGGTCCCCTTTTTGCATATCCTTTTCAACTTGTTATCTCATGTCTTTTTGATGATAGCCACTCTAACAGATGTAAGATGATACCTCATTGTACTTTTGATTTGTATTTTGCTGATGATTATAGATGTTGAGCACCTTTTCATATACCTGCTGGTCATTTGTATATCTGCTTTGGAGACGTGTCTGTTCAGTTCCTCTGCTCATTTTTAAAATGTTTTGTTTTGTTTTGTTTTGTTTTTGATATTGAGTTGTATGAGTCCTTTATATGTTTTGGATATTAACCCCTTATAAGATATATGATTTGTAAATAGGTTGCCTTTTTATTTTGCTGATGATTTCCTGTGCAACAGCTTTTTATTTGATGTAGTTTTACCTGTTTATTTTTGCTTTTATTATCTTTGCTTTTGGTGTCAAATTTTAAAAAAATCATTGCTGAGATTGATGTCAAGGATCTTACCTCCTGTGTTTTCTTCTAGAAGTTTTATGGTTTTAGGTCTTTTATTCAAGTATTTTGAGTTGGTTTTTGTGTATGGTGTAAGATAGAGGTTCAGTTTCATTGTTTTGCATTTAGCTGTCCAGGTTTCCCAGCAGCATTTATTGAAGACACTATTCTTTTTCCATTGTATATTCTTGGCTCTTTTATGGAAAATTAGTTGACCACATATGCATGGGTTTATTTCTGGGCTCTCTATTATGTACCATTAATTTATGTGCCTGTATTTATGCCAATACCATATTATTTCTGTGAAAAATACCACTGGAATTTTGATTGTATTGAATCTCTATCAAACTGATTTGGGTAGTATAGATATTTTAACAATATTAATTTTTCTAATCATAAACACATAATTTCTTCCCATTTATTTTTGCCTTCCTCAGTTTCTTTCATCAATGTCTTAGAATTCTCAGTGTATAGATCTTTCTCCTCATTGGTTAAATTTATTCTTCATATATCATTCATTTTGATGCAGTTGTAAGTGGATTGTTTACTTAATTTCTCTTACTGGCATTTCATTGTCAGAGTAAAGAAACATAACTGATTTTTGTGTATTGATTTTGTATCCTCCAACTTTACTGAATTTTTAGCTCTCACAATTTTTGGTGGAGTTGTTAGGAGTTTCTATCTATTACATGCAATCTGCAAATAGAGAAAGTTTTACTTCTTCCTTTTTTATTTTATTTCCTTTTCCTGACTTATTGCTCTGGCTAGAACTTCTTGTACCATGTTGAGTAAAAATGACAAGAGTAGGCATCCTTCTCCTTTCCTGATCTTAGAAGAGAACCTTTCAGCTTTTCACCATTGAGCATGATGACAGCTGTGGGCTTGTCATATGTAGCCTTTATTATGTTAAGGTATGTTCACTCTGTACTCAGGTTGTTACAAGATTTTATCATGAATCAATGTTAAGCCTTGTGAAATGCTTTTTCTGCATCTATTGAGATGATTGTAAGATTTTTATCCTTCACTTTGTTAATGTGGTGTATCATGTTGATTGATTTGCAGATGTTGAACCATTCTTGCATCCCTGAAATAAATTCTACTTGATCATGGTGTGCCATCTTTTTCATATATTGTTGAATTAGGCTTGCTAACATTGTTGAGGATTTTCCATCTATTGTTCATCAGTATATTGGTCTGTTATTTTGTTTTCTTGTCATTGTCCTTGATTGGATTTGGTATCAAGGTAATGCCAACTTTGTAAAATGGTTTAGAAGTGTTCTGTTTTCTTCTATTTTTTTTGAAGAGTTTGAAAAGGATTGATTCTCAATTTAAAAATATTTGGTAGAATTCACCATGAAGCCATTAGGTTCTGGACTTTGTTGGGAGGGTTTATTATTACTGATTTAATCATGTTATTTGTAATGGGTCTATTCAGATTTTGTATTAGTTCATGATTTAGTCTTGGGAGCTTGTGCGTTTCTAGGAAATTTCTCTTTCTTCTAGGTTGCCTGATTTGTTGGCATATAATTATTCATTTTAGTGTCTCATGATCCTATGTATTTCTGTGGTATCAGTTGTAATGTCTCTTCTTTCATTTCTAACTTTATTTGAGTCCTCTCTCTTTTTTTATTCTTGGTAAGCTGAGATAAATGTTTATCGATACTCTTTGCTTTTTCCAAAAAAAAAAAAAAAACCTCCTCTTAGTTTCATTGATCTTTTCAATTGTCTTTATAGTCTCTACTTCCTTTATATCCACTTTCATCTTTGTTATTTCTCTCCTTCTGCTAACTGGATGCTTAGTTTGTTCTT